>NC_084563.2:27692098-27737098 GCF_033978685.3 Nerophis lumbriciformis | reverse complement strand
TTCCTCCACCAAATTTTACACTCTGCACACTGCAGTCCGAAATGTAGCGTTTTTCTGGCAACCTCCAAACCCAGACTAGTCCATCAGATTGCCAGATGGAAAAGTGTGATTCATCAGTCCAGAGAAGGCGTCTCCACTGCTCTAGAGTCCAGTGGTGATGTCCTTTACACCACTGCATCCCACGCTTTGCATTGGACTGCCATGGAAACCCATTCCATGAAGCTCTCTGCATACTGTACGTGGGCTAATTGGAAGGTGACATCAAGCTTGGAGCTCTGTAGCAACTGACTGTGCAGAAAGTCTTTGCACTATGTGCTTCAGCATCCGCTGACCCCTCTCTGTCAGTTTACATGGCCTACCACTTGGTGGCTGACTTGCTGTTGTTCCCAAACTCTTCACTTTTCTTATAATAAAGCCCACAGTTGACTTTGGAATATTTTGGAACGAGGACATTTCATGACTGGATTTGTTGCACAGGTGGCATCCTGTGACAGTTCCACGCTGGAAATCACTGAGAGCGACTCATTCTTTCACAAATGTTTGTAGAAACAGTCTCCATGCCTAAGTGCTTGATTTGATACACCTGGGATTAGTGATTAGGACACCTGATTCTCATCATTTGGATGGGTGGCCAAATACTTTTGGCAATATAGTGTATGTATTTGTATATATGTATGTATGTGTATATATATATGGGTATATATGTCAAAAATGACTTAGTTTACTTGTACAATTACGTCCATCCATTTTCTACCGCTTATTCCCTTCTGGGTTGTGGGGGGTGCTGGAGCCTATCTCAGCTACAATCGGGCGGAAGGCGGGGTACACCCTGGACAAGCCACCACCTCATCGCAGGGCCAACACAGATAGACAGACAACATTCACACACTAGGGCCAATTTTAGTGGCAGGATCGAACCCAGGACCTTCGTATTGTGAGACAGACGCACTAACCCCTCTACCACCGTGCTGCCCCACAATTAACGTCTTTAATTATTGAATGATAATGTAAATAAAGTGATCAGTGCAACGATTAGTGAGGAGACTTTGACTAGTGGTCTCTCTGGCAAATGACACATCAAAAGACATCCTGACTGGACTTTAGATGAAACTGTAACCAAGTTAATGACTTGCATTCAAATAAGACATCTTCTTATATGACATTCCGACAATAAATCTGCATCGGTGTTTAACTATTGAACTCTTTTTTAAGTTCATTTAAAAGTGCGTAATAACCTGATTAATCATGGATAATGCAAGTTCAAAAGTGTGATTAATCTGATTAAAAAATAATCAATTGGGTTTGAATGGGGAATCTTCATACGTCACCCAAAGAATCATGAGTTGTTGCTAATATCCACATCACATTTCTTAGCTGCTAAAAAGTTTAAAATCCTCTTAAAATTGGCATCAACAACTTCTTCCAGGTCCTGGTGTGTGTGAGTGACAGGAAGAAAAACTCTAAATAAAAAAATCTTGACCCTAAATATAAGATGGCTTGTGTAGACCATCCCTAAGAAGATGGTAGTTCACATCGCTGACCTGCAGGTTCTACCCAGTTGGAAAAGCCTCCAGAACCTTGTCCTCCTGAAAAGATGTGCAGTATTGCAGACATGAACACTTTTTCTCTCTCTTGTTCCTGACATTCCAGGTGAGTCGAAGCCTGCTGGCTCCTCTGTCGCTGGACATCGCAGGGGACCCAGACAGTGACCGGGCTTTAGGCAAACAGCGCCTCAGCGTTGCCATCGGTGTGCTGGCTGGAGCCGCAGCCGTCATCTTGGTCATCCTCCTTGTGGTCACCGCCAGGCAATGTGGCACCCAAGGCAAGAATGGCTACGAGGCCGGCAAAAAGGAGCCAGAAGAAGACTTCTTCAGTCCTTCGGGGGCTCAACCACAGGTGGGCCGTGGCGGCGGATCCGACCGAGGCCGCAAACCTCGACGGGACAAACGCAATGGAAGCGGTGGCGGTGTAGCAGCTGCAGGTGCCAAGTCGGACAGGTCCCTATACAGCGGCATCATCACTGTAAACGGACTTCGCCGCCACGGCAACGAGGAGGAGGAGGAGGAGGAGGATATAAGCGGTGCGAGCGAGCGCCTGGCAGCACGCTACTGCGCCGTAGACGGTGATCCCGGCAGCCCGAGGATGGGTGGCGGCAGAAGACACCAGTCCAGCCCGGATTTGGCCAGACACTACAAGTCCAGCTCGCCTCTCCCGGCCGTCAACCTCCAGCCTCACTCGCCTCCGGCCGAGGGGAAGAAGCACCAGGCGGTCCAGGAGCTGCCGCCCTCCAACACCTTTGTGGGCAGCGGGGGCTGCGTGGGTAGCACTGCTTCCAGCAGCAGTAGCGGCAATGGCGACGCCATGTCCTTGGGATCTGACCAATGCTCAGAGTACGGCTGCCAGACTGGGAACAGGTACAACAAACAGGTAAGACACCTTGGAAGTGTGACACTCATTTATTTCCACTGTAAACTATGCACAATTTCCCCACTTCTTTCTGACATGCTCGTTGTCCACTTCCTCGCCAGCTTCATTTCTTCTTATTCAGGCATCTGCCGCTCACATCTAAAGACTGCAGTGTGTTGTGTGTGTGTAGGCATCTTAAGCCATGTGTCGGCCTGAATGTCTGCCGCTCACATCTAAAGACTGCAGTGTGTTGTGTGTGTGTAGGCATCTTCAGCCATGTGTCCGCGCGCAACATCATGCATTAGCCACATGGAACATAAGGAAGGAGTTTTTTGTAAACCCTGTGAAGTTCAGATGGACATCCACGCAGGGAGTGGGCGTTTAGTTGCCACCAAAAGGCTAATTATTCACTTTGCCTTGTCAAGCTGTTTTCTTTCTTGATTCCAGCCAAGATGTGAGAAAGATCAGTTGTACAGCTAATGAAGGTTGTGACTTGTGCAGGAAGTTCAAAGCCTGCTGACAAATAAATACGGCAGAGAGACTGTCCGAGCCAACCTTCCACCCACGCGCTCAGGCAGCATCTATCATCTGAAGACACAGCAGGGTGTCTCTAGTCCGAGGGGAGTTCTGCTCTGAGTGATGCTTGAGTGACAGCTAACCCCTCTTAAAGGGGCAGCCTCTTGTTTCCATGACTGACAGCTCTACATTCATCCTCCCCGTGGTGAGAAAGTGCTGATGTGGTCATTAAAAGGGAACCAGAGGATCTTCTTAGGCTAATGAATTCATACACAGGCCCCGTTCATCCTGCTCAACACACACACACACACGCACTAATATGCACACACACACTTCTGAGGTTAATCCATTACGAAGTCAATCCTCTTAATCTGCCTTTCAGAGTAAGAAAATGCTGACTATGAGAGTTTTGCTCTTCATGCCTACGGACACACAGACAGACCTACGGACACACAGACAGACCTACGGACACACAGACAGGCCTATGTGCACACAGACAGACCTACGGACACACAGACAGACCTACGGACACACAGACAGACCTACGTGCACACAGACAGACCTACGTGCACACAGACAGACCTACGTGCACACAGACAGACCTACGTACACACAGATAGACATACGGACACACAGACAGACCTACGTGCACACAGACAGACCTACATACACACAGACAGACCTACAGACACACAGACAGACCTACAGACACACAGACAGACCTACAGAAACACAGACAGACCTACGGACACACAGACAGACATACGGACACACAGACAGACATACGGACACACAGACAGACCTACGGACACACAGACAGACCTACGGACACACAGACAGACCTACAGACACACAGACAGACCTACGGACACACAGACAGGCCTACGGACACACAGACAGACCTACGGACACACAGACAGGCCTACGTGCACACAGACAGACCTACGGACACACAGTTAGACCTACAGACACACAGACAGACCTACAGACACACAGACAGACCTACAGACACACAGACAGGCCTACGTGCACACAGACAGGCCTACGTGCACACAGACAGACCTACGGACATACAGACAGACCTACAGACACACAGACAGACCTACAGACACACAGACAGACCTACGGACACACAGACAGACCTACGGACACACAGACAGACATACGGACACACAGACAGACCTACGGACACACAGACAGACCTACGGACACACAGAAAGACCTACGGACATACAGACAGACCTACAGACACACAGACAGACCTACGGACACACAGACAGGCCTACGGACACACAGACAGACCTACGGACACACAGACAGGCCTACGTGCACACAGACAGACCTACGGACACACAGTTAGACCTACAGACACACAGACAGACCTACAGACACACAGACAGACCTACAGACACACAGACAGGCCTACGTGCACACAGACAGGCCTACGTGCACACAGACAGACCTACGGACATACAGACAGACCTACAGACACACAGACAGACCTACAGACACACAGACAGACCTACGGACACACAGACAGACCTACGGACACACATACAGACCTACGGGCACACAGACAGACATATGGACACACAGACAGACCTATGGACACACAGACAGACCTACGTGCACACAGACAGACCTACGGGCACACAGACAGACCTACGGGCACACAGACAGACCTACGGACACACAGACAGACCTACAGACACACAGACAGACCTACAGACACACAGACAGACACACAGACAGACCTACGGACACACAGACAGGCCTATGTGCACACAGACAGACCTACGTGCACACAGACAGACCTACGGACACACAGACAGACCTACAGACACACAGACAGACCTACGTGCACACAGACAGACCTACGGACACAGACAGACCTACGGGCACACAGACAGACCTACGGACACACAGATAGACCTACGGACACACAGACAGACCTACGGACACACAGACAGACCTACGAACACACAGATAGACCTACGGACACACAGACAGACCTACGGACACACAGATAGACCTACGTGCACACAAACTGACAGCCTGATGAATAATTGATGACATAGAGTAATTAACTCCGCTTCGTCCACCTCCAAAATATCTCACATCCAGTGGCTCCATGCTTTGAAGCTGCTTGTACGTGTCGGAGGTGGTTAACACAAACACTTGCTTGACTGGTGGGGGCCCGACTCCGTGCTGGCGGGATGACTTCATTCAAATGGATTTGATATGTGATAGATAGACTCGGTTCTAGAGAGTGTGAGGCCGACAAATAGTGTTTGAGACCATATAGAAGGCTACGAAGACGGGAGATGACGCAAACAAGATGGTGGTGTGTTGTGGTGGCGGGGGTTGAGTTTGAAGTTCAAAGCTACTTTACTGGGTCAGGAGAGAAGATCTCATCATTTGATCAGGCCCACCATAATTATTTCCTTGTACAAACTTTTAGGAATCCAACTTTAACAAACTGAATTTTTCTCCATCCATCCATTTTCTACTGCTTGTCCCTCTCGGTGTCACAGGGGGTGCTGGAGCTTATCACAGCTGCATTCGAACGGAAGGCGGGGTACACCCTGGACGACACAGTGTCGACATTAAGCCTCACAATACGAAGGTCCTGGGTTCGATCCTGCGCTCGGGATCTTTCTGTGTGGAGTTTGCATGTTCTCCCGTTACTGCGTGGGTTCCCTCCGGGTACTCCGGCTTCCTCCCACTTCCAAAGACATGCACCTGGGGATAGGTTGATTGGCAACACTAAAATTGGCCCTAGTGTGTGAATGTGAGTGTGAATGTTGTCTGTCTGTGTTGGCCCTGTGATGAAGTGGCGACTTGTTCAGGATGTACACCGCCTTCCGCCCGAATGCAGCTGAAATAGGCTCCAGCACCCCCCGCGACCCCGAAAGGATGGATGGATATATATATATATATATATATATATATATATATATATATATATATATATATATATATATATATATATATATATATATATACTGTATGTATATATACGTGAGGTCAGGAAAAAACACAAGAGGCTATATCATCCCTACAAGCCTGTTTCCAGACTTGTAGGCTCTTTTTCCTGACCTAACGTATATCCCACAGAAACCTTGACTATATATATATATATATATATATATACATATATATATATATATATATATATATATATATATATATATATATATAAAAAATTCACGAGCAGAGCTTGATAATTTAATGTTGTCTAATATTCAGTGTTATTTTAGTATTCATATTCATATTATTCTATATTATTTTGTTTGTTGTTAATAATATTGTGGATGAGATCCGCTCGGAGTTCCTTAAGGCTCCGGGTGCTGTGGGGCTGTCTTGGTTGACAAGACTCTGCAGCATTGCGTGGACATCGGGAGCAGCTCCGGAGAGGTAGTTCCTCTCTTAAAACAGGGGAACCGGAGAGTGTGCTAACATAGTGGGATCAGACTCCTCAGTAAAGTCTATTCAGATTTACCAGCTAGTCGAACCTCGGATTCAGGAGTAGCAGTGCGGTCTTCATCCTGGTAGGTCAGGTAGGGTCCTTGAGGGTGGATGGGAGTTTGCCCAACCAGTCAACATGTGCTTTGTGGACTTGCGAAAGGCATTCGACTATGTCCCTTTGAAGGTCCTGTGGGGAGTGCTCAGAGAGTATGGGGTATCGGACATCCTGATTGTGGCAGTCCACTTACTGTATGATCGGGGTCAGAGCTTCGGCCGCATTGCTAGCAGTATGTTGGACCTGTTTCCAGTGAGGGTTGGACTCTGCCAGGGCTTCCCTTTTTCACAGATTCTGTTTACAACGTTTATGGACAGAATTTCTCAGGGCGTTGAGGGAATCTGGTTTGGTGGCTGCAGGATTAGGTCCCTGCTTTTTGTAGATGATGTGGTCCTGCTTGTTCCATCTGGGTAGGATTTTCAGCTCTCACTGGAATCATTTTGCACCTGAGTGTGAAGCGACATAGTTAAAAATCAGCATTTCCAAGTCCGAGTCCATGGTTTTCACCTGGAAAAGGGTGGAGTGCCATCTCTGGGTTGGGTAGAAGACCCTGCCCCAAGTGGAGGAGTTGAAGTACCTCAGAGCGTTGTTCACAAGTGAGGGAAGAGTGGATGGTGAGATCGACAGGGGGATCTGTACAGTGTCTGCAGTGATGCAGGCCGTGTATCGACCCGTTGTGGTGAAGAAGGAGCTGAGTCGGAAGGCAAAGCTCTCAATTTACCGGTTGATCTACATCCATATCCTCACCTATGGTCATGAGCTTTGGGTTATGACCGAAAGGAAAAGATCATGGGTACTGAAATGAGTTTCCTCTGCCGGGTAGCAGGGCTCTCCCTTAGAGATAGGGTGAGAAGCTCTGTCATTCGGGAGGAGGCGCAGCTCCCCCACATGGAGAGGAGCCAGAGGAAGTGTTTTGGGCATCTGGTCAGGATGTCGCCCCGAACGCCTCCCTGGGGAGGTGTTTAGAGGGTGTCAATCCAGTAGGAGGCCACGGGGAAGACCAAGGACATGTTGTGGGGACTATGCAATCTTTTTTGACCAGAAGATGCCACATGGCATTGACCTATATTTTTTCATTTCATTTAGGACTCCTTAGAAAATAAATGACCAGGATAAAACCCCCGGTCATTCAAGGTCACATTAAAGAGTTTGTTCTGGCAAAAACACGAATATCTCTAACAAGTAGGACTGACAATGGCTTTCACGAAAATGGTGGTTGTGAGAGGAGGACAAGGAGAATGAGAGTGGAGATGTGGGTCATCAGGATACCCCTTGGCATCAGGACTTGGTCATGACCACAGTGGTCACATGGCACACAAGTCAATATGGGCAAATGACCTAATTTTGCCCTAAGACCACCACACACACACACACACACACACACACACACACACACACACACACACACACACACACACACACACACACTGTTTCCTTTTTATTGCTGCAGTGTAATCTTTACTTGAAGGTTTTTTATTTTTTCCTCCAATTGGACTTTCACCTTTTGCCGCTTGTTTTGATCTTCCGCTATGTTCACCGTATGTGACGTTTGTGTTGTGTTGCTGTGTTCGCTGTATGTGACGTTTCTGTTGTGTTGCTGTGATCACCGTATGTGACGTTTGTGTCGTCCCTCAGTCCGCACTCACCTCCAAAACATGGAGTCAGCGTTTTAGCATTTTTGTTCTCTCTCTGTGGGAGTGTGTGAGGGGGCCACAAAGGCGCTATTGAACCCCGGACACACACACACACACACACACACACACACACACACACACACACACACACACACACACACACACACACACGTGAGGACTAATCAATGCCCCGTTAGCAAGGCCAAGACTCCAGTGACGGTGCAGTTTGAGCGCTGTAGACGACAAAAGCTGAGAAGGTCATTGCGCGCCAAGGACAAACTGAGCGATGAATAATCCGGATGGTCTTGTTCATCTAATTGTGGACGGATGTGGCTGAAGCGATTAGGTCTAAAGGATTATAAAATTGAAAAGCAGCTTTTCATTTCTGCCAAATCCCCTCCGGATTAAACATGACAAGCGTCTGTCATGGCCGGCGTGTCACTTTAAGGTGGAAGGGGTGAAGGCGCTGTCAGCCATGTATCACGCCGCCCTTCCCCGTCTTGGCTCCGGCTGTTACCCAGCCACCCGTAACCCCCTGTCAACGTGACAGCAACACTCTGACACCTTCATTAAAATCAGGGGCAGGGGTGACCTAGGTGGGGAGGTGATGAGGCGGGAGGGTTAGTAGGACAAGGTAAGCCAAGCGTGGATGGCCCAATGAGTGCATCTAGTGACCTGGAGTCAGAGCGCTGAAGGGAGGAGGAAGTATGTGCGGCCATGATGGAGTGAGTGCACACCAAGGTGGGAAGAAGGATTGGGAGGACAGGGTTGAAGAAAGGTTCAAATGGATACAGATGCACATTTGTGTTGAGAGCCTTGCCAGTGCTGATTTACACTTGACTCTTTTGGGAACATCACCAGGGAACATTTGAAGTTTAAAGGTACCGCCGTTGTTCAAACTAAAGATTGCCTCCTGCACTTTTTCATCCCACGCACAATCTTTTGTCAGTTAACAAATCCTCTTGCCAAATTGAATGGGTTTTGCCTAAAAGTAGTGGGACTTAACCCAGGAAGAGAAACTAGAAGAACAAATGGTCACCCTAGGTGATGGCTACCGATGGGTACTTTTATGGGCACCCTTCAAATTCAGTCCGCATGAGTCACGTAAAATTAAACAGTACCATAATTTCCATACCTTTGTTGGTGGTGACATCACATTCGGTTTTTTAAACACTTGGCGGGGAAACCAGCAGCCAGGCAGCGCTTCGAACAAAATGGCCTGTCAGCAATGTTACAATTTTTAATGCAAACAAAGCAAATATGTCTGAGAAGGCGATCAAACGTAAAATAAGTCTCTACTTTTCTAAAATTTGCTAGCGCGATGCTAAATGACATCCGTTTTTTTCCATATACATGCCACTGATTAGCATTAGCGATACATGGCTAGTTCAACACCTCCAAATTCGAAAATTAAAATTACAATTAAGATGCACGTTACAATCCAACAGCTGGTGTGCAATAACTACAATTCTTATAGTATTAGCACTTTTTAAGACACAACATAAGACCACACTGGCACATTCAGCTTCACGGCAAAGACTACTCCCTGATGAGGCAACACGCTACACTACTGCCATCTAATGTCTTGGAATTGCAACTGCATGCAAAGTCTATTATACAATCATTCAAAAAACGTAGAAAAGTAAGAAAGTAAGATTTAGCAACTGGACACCACAGTTATCATAATCATCTCATGGTTAAATATTGAATAATAATATGTTTTATTAAAAAAAATGTTAGAAAGCCAGATTTAGCAACTGGACACCACAGTTATCATAATCATCTCATGGTTGAATATTGAATAAAAATATGTTTTATTAAAAAAATGTAAGAAAGCCAGATTTAGCAACTGGACACCACAGTTATGATAATCATCTCATGGTTAAATGTTGAATAAAAATATGTTTTATTAAAAAAATGTAAGAAAGCCAGATTTAGCAACTGGACACCACAGTTATCATAATCATCTCATTGTTGAATGTTGAATAAAAATGTGTTTTATTAAAGAGCAGTTAACATTTATTTCCATAAGAAAACACAAAATAATACTGAAAATTGGTACTGTTAAGTACCATTGCTAAATCACAGGTACCAGGAATTGGTGCTGCATCTGTTCAAATGTAAAAGGTACTCTTCCCTACATGCAAGTCTGCAAGGTAATTTGCACTTTGTGAATTATTTTGAGTGTGGCTATGAATTTCTACTCTAAAAGTTGGCGTATCATTAAGAATCACATTGCAGTTCATCCATGACGTGACTACGTTGCACACATTTACCAAGCCCTGGTTTATCATCCATGCCAGAGGAGTGTGCTGAGCTTCAGCATAGATCAGTGTGCTAACAAGTACCAAACGTGCAGAACTTCATGTGTAGTGGGCCCAAGCACCATATGAAGGTGTGTAGTGGGCCCAAGCACGCTATGAAGGTGTGTAGTAGGCCCAAGGATGCTATGAAGGTGTGTATTGGGCCCAAACACGCTATGAAGATGTGTAGTGGACCCAAGCACGCTATGAAGGTGTGTAGTGGGCCCAAGCACGCTATGAAGGTGTGTAGTGGCCCAAGAATGCTATGAAGGTGTGTAGTCAGCCCAAGCATGCTATGAAAATGTGTAGTGGGCCCAAGTACGGTGTGAAGGTGTGTAGTGGACCCAAGCACGGTATGAAGGTATGTAGTGGACCCAAGCATGGTATGAAGGTGTGTAGTGAATAACCTTGGCACAACTCTTTCTGGTCAACCATGTTAGCGACAATAACCCTGGCACAACTCTGTTTGGTCAACCATGTTAGTGACAATAACCTTGGTACAACTCTGTCTGGTCAACCATGTTAGCGACAATATCCTTGGCACAACTCTGTCTGGTCAACCATGTTAGCGACAATAACCTTGGCACAACTCTGTCTGGTCAACCATGTTAGCGACATTAACCTTGGCACAACTCTATCTGGTCAACCATGTTAGCGACAATAACCTTGGCACAACTCTGTCTGGTCAAACATGTTAGCGACAATAACCTTGGCACAACTCTGTCTGGTCAACCATGTTAGCGACAATAACCTTTGCACAACTCTGTCTGGTCAACCATGTTAGCAACAATAGCCTTGGCACAACTCTGTCTGGTCAACCATGTTAGCGACAAAAACCTTGGCACAACTCTGTCTGGTCAACCATGTTAGCGACAATAACCTTGGCACAACTCTGTCTGGTCAACCATGTTAGCAACAATAACCTTGGCAAAACTCTGTCTGGTCAACCATGTTAGGACAATAATCTTGGTACAACTCTGTCTGGTCAACCATGTTAGCGACAATAACCTTGGCACAACTCTGTCTGGTCAACCAGGTTAGCGACAATAACCTTGCCACAACTCTGTCTGGTCAACCATGTTAACTACAATAACCTTGGCACAACTCTGTCTGGTCAACCATGTTAGGGACAATAACCTTGGCACAACTCTGTCTGGTCAACCATGTTAACTACAATAACCTTGGCACAACTCTGTCTGGTCAACCAGGCTAGCGACAATAACCTTGCCACAACTCTGTCTGGTCAACCATGTTAGTGACAATAACCTTGGCACAACTCTGTCTGGTCAACCATGTTAGTGACAATAACCTTGGCACAACTCTGTCTGGTCAATCATGATTGCAACAATAACCTTGGCACAACTCTGTCTGGTCAACCATGTTAGCGACAATAACCTTGGCACAACTCTATCTGGTCAACCATGTTAGCGACAATAACCTTGGCACAACTCTGTCTGGTCAACCATGTTAGCGACAATAACCTTGGCACAACTCTATCTGGTCAACCATGTTAGCGACAATAACCTTGGCACAACTCTGTCTGGTCAACCATGTTAGCGACAATAACCTTGGCACAACTCTGTCTGGTCAACCAGGTTAGCGACAATAACCTTGCCACAACTCTGTCTGGTCAACCATGTTAACTACAATAACCTTGGCACAACTCTGTCTGGTCAACCATGTTAGGGACAATAACCTTGGCACAACTCTGTCTGGTCAACCATGTTAACTACAATAACCTTGGCACAACTCTGTCTGGTCAACCAGGTTAGCGACAATAACCTTGCCACAACTCTGTCTGGTCAACCATGTTAGTGACAATAACCTTGGCACAACTCTGTCTGGTCAACCATGTTAGTGACAATAACCTTGGCACAACTCTGTCTGGTCAACCATGTTAGTGACAATAACCTTGGCACAACTCTGTCTGGTCAACCATGTTAGTGACAATAACCTTGGCACAACTCTGTCTGGTCAATCATGATAGCAACAATAACCTTGGCACAACTCTGTCTGGTCAACCATGTTAGCGACAATAACCTTGGCACAACTCTATCTGGTCAACCATGTTAGCGACAATAACCTTGGCACAACTCTGTCTGGTCAACCATGTTAGCGACAATAACCCTGGCACAACTCTGTCTGGTCAAACATGTTAGCGACAATAACCTTGGCACAACTCTGTCTGGTCAACCATGTTAGCGACAATAACCTTTGCACAACTCTGTCTGGTCAACCATGTTAGCAACAATAGCCTTGGCACAACTCTGTCTGGTCAACCATGTTAGCGACAAAAACCTTGGCACAACTCTGTCTGGTCAACCATGTTAGTGACAATAACCTTGGCACAACTCTGTCTGGTCAATCATGATAGCAACAATAACCTTGGCACAATTCTGTCTGGTCAACCATGTTAGCGACAATAACCTTGGCACAACTCTATCTGGTCAACCATGTTAGCGACAATAACCTTGGCACAACTCTGTCTGGTCAACCATGTTAGCGACAATAACCTTGGCACAACTCTATCTGGTCAACCATGTTAGCGACAATAACCTTGGCACAACTCTGTCTGGTCAACCATGTTAGCGACAATAACCTTGGCACAACTCTGTCTGGTCAACCAGGTTAGCGACAATAACCTTGCCACAACTCTGTCTGGTCAACCATGTTAACTACAATAACCTTGGCACAACTCTGTCTGGTCAACCATGTTAGGGACAATAACCTTGGCACAACTCTGTCTGGTCAACCATGTTAGGGACAATAACCTTGGCACAACTCTGTCTGGTCAACCATGTTAACTACAATAACCTTGGCACAACTCTGTCTGGTCAACCAGGTTAGCGACAATAACCTTGCCACAACTCTGTCTGGTCAACCATGTTAGTGACAATAACCTTGGCACAACTCTGTCTGGTCAACCATGTTAGTGACAATAACCTTGGCACAACTCTGTCTGGTCAATCATGATAGCAACAATAACCTTGGCACAACTCTGTCTGGTCAACCATGTTAGCGACAATAACCTTGGCACAACTCTATCTGGTCAACCATGTTAGCGACAATAACCTTGGCACAACTCTGTCTGGTCAACCATGTTAGCGACAATAACCTTGGCACAACTCTGTCTGGTCAACCATGTTAGCGACAATAACCTTGGCACAACTCTATCTGGTCAACCATGTTAGCGACAATAACCTTGGCACAACTCTGTCTGGTCAACCATGTTAGCGACAATAACCTTGGCACAACTCTGTCTGGTCAACCATGTTGTGCCAGTGATGCCTCTGACATCGAATAAACAATCTTCACCGCCTGCGTTCAGTTCGATGAGATGACAAAATATTATAGCTAGTATGGATGTTATTTGAACACTGATACAGTTTGCAGTTAAATAAAGAAGGAGTGAACATCCAAGTAAACAAAGTAAATACTTTATAAACAAGTTGTGACAACGATCACGACACACCGCCTGCTGCAAAACATCAAATAGTTTTCTCCTTCGCTGCATACTTTTAGTGTGGGACAAGTGCATCCGTCTCCAATATTGTCCACACCTGTCTCCATCTAAACACAGCAATGTCTCTTAAACGCACGGCGGGAAGCGAGGGAAAATGAACCAAGCGCTTGGCTCCGTTTAATCCGAGGGGAAATCTCTGCAGCAAAGTCAATGTCGTTGGTCCGCCATGATTATCAAGCCAAACACCGCTAGTGTGCATGCGCTTGACTTCCTGTTGCTGAAAATGCATTAATAAATGATGTTTTTTTGGTCATTAAAAAATTAAACGGTATTACTAACCGTTGAGAATTATCGCAAATTATCATTATACTGTATACTGTAAATCTCTTGTCCATTAACAAGTAAAAAGTCAAGGGCGGTCATGGCATGTTCTTGCCGCAAACGTTGGTCAATTTTTTGGGCATTACGGCAAATGACGAGTGCGGTTGCGGCAAATGCTGCGGTGCAGCGGTAAAATTTGAGCGTTGAATTAGCATATAGTGTTATATATTAGTATATAGTGTAATATATTTGTATATAGCATAATATATTAGTATATAGTGTAATATATTTGTATATAGCATAATATATTAGTATATAGTGTAAGATATTAGTATACAGTGTAACATAATAGTATAAAGTGTAATATATTTGTATATAGTGTAACATATTAGTATATAGTGTAATATATTAGTATATAGTGTAATATATTAGTATATAGTGTAATATATTTGTATATAGTGTAATATATTAGTATGTAGTGCAACATATTAGTATATAGTGTAATATATTAGTATATAGTGTAATATATTTGTATACAGTGTGATGTATTAGTATATAGTGTAATATACAGTGTTGGGACTAACGCGTTACAAAGTAACGCGTTACTGTAACGCCGTTAGTTTCGGCGGTAACTAGTAATCTAACGCGTTATTTTTTTTTATTCAGTAATTTAGTTACCGTTACTACATGATGCGTTACTGCGTTATTTTACGTTACTTTTGATGTAGTATCGGCTAGAAACAGAAGCGCTGCGGCTTCCTCTGTCACAAGCCGGAGAGAAGAAAAGAGGCGCGGTCTATGTGTGTGTGTGGGGGGGAGGTGATCCGCGGTTTGATATATGAAACAAACAAAAAAAAGTTGTTGGCACGTTCAGTCCACACACAGCGTGGTCATGGCGAGCGGAGTAACGGAGGAGCTTGAACGCCCCCGCCATTGAATCGGTGTGTTTATAAGTGCAGACTCGGTTGTGCAAAACGAGGGTTTTAAACACATGCTGAACGTGCTTGAACCACGTTACGACATCCCGTCGCGCACCCACTTCAGCAATAAGATTGTGCCAGATCCTTATGAGCAGGAGAAGAAAAAAGTTGTGGATGAACTATCCCGAGCATCAGCTGTTGCGCTCATGACAGACGGGTGGACGTCCAGCGGAACTATAAGCGCTCACTTCATCACAGCAGACTGGGAGATGAGAAGACACGCCCCCTCTACGAGAGTCACCTTGCGCAGGTGCTGACACAAGCAGTGGAGGAATGGAAGATAAAGATATCCCAGTCACACGTGATAATGCCAAAAATCTAATAATTACAGAGAATGAGGCAGGACTGGGACCACAGATAGGTGCTTTGCACATGTAGTGAATTTGGCATCACAGAAGGGAATCTCAGTCAATAGGATGGAGCGCCTCTTTGGGAGGATCAGGAAGGTTTCTTACTTCCACCCAAGCACAACAGCTGCTCATGTGCTTAAGACAAAGCAAGAAATGCTAAAGCTGCCTGCTCATACATGATGTCCCAACGAGGTGGAACTCCACTTATGATATGTTGGAGCAGCAGGCAGCTATATACTCTGCATTGACCCACAACACCCTGAAGACAAATGTCACCCTGTCTGATGATGATGTGAGAGTGGCAGATGAGGTCCTCCAGGTGCTTAAAAGTGTTCCATCTCTACTGAGCACTGAAACTTCACCATCTGTGTCAATGATCCTGCCACTGAAAACAAGGATTCTACAATCCATGGCTCCAAGTGTGGAAGACAGCAGCATCACTCCAGATGTCAGGCTTTATTTCACTACCTATGTTTCAAGGAAGATGATGTTTCTTCTTATGTTGCACTTAAACTTGTTTTTTATTAATGGTCATTGGTCCAAGTTTAAAGAAAGGAGGAATGCCTTTTTATGTTGCACTGTTTTTCATTCATTATGTTAAAAGGAAAATAAAAATGTATGTCAAGTTGATCAACAGATTGTATTATTCTCCAGTGCAATAACAGTACTGAAATGAAGGCAAAAAGGGCATTAATGGGAGCTTTAAAAAAAAAAGAAAAAAAAAGAAGAAGTAACTAAATAGTTACTTTTCACAGTAACGCATTACTTTTTGGTGTAAGTAACTGAGTTAGTAACTGAGTTACTTTTGAAATAAAGTAACTAGTAACTGTAACTAGTTACTGGTTTTCAGTAACTAACCCAACACTGGTAATATATTAGTATATAGTGTAATATATTAGTATATAGTGTAATATATTTGTATACAGTGTGATATATTAGTATATAGTGTAATATATTAGTATGTAGTGTAATAGATTAGTACATAGTGTAATATTTTATTATGTAGTGTAATATACGACAACTAAAAAATAAGACACGACAGTAGTGGGCCTCATCCGAGACAACAACGAAATGGACTACAGGGAGGAGGTGAAACATCTGGTTGACTGGTGCAGAACCAACAACCTGGTCCTGAATGTCAACAAGACCAAGGAGACCATGGTTGACTTCAGGAAGCACCAGTCCAGCCACGCTCCACTCTTCATCAACGGCACAGCGGTGGAGATAGTAAGCAGCACCAAGTTCCTGGGGGTGCAGATAACTGACAATATAACCTGGTCCCTACACACCGGAGCTCTTGTAAAAAGAGCTCAGCAGCGCATGCACTTTTTGCGTGGGATGAATAGAGCACAGCTCCCTCCCCCCATTCTCAGCACACTATAGAGAGCCTGCTGACCAACAGCATCTCTGTCTGGACTGTAGCCTGCAATGCCTCAGACTGGAAGTCTCTCCAGAGAGTGGTGAGGATGGCGGAAAAGATCATCAGGACTCCTCTTCCTCCTATCCAGGAGATGGCAAAAAGCCGCTGCCTGACCAGGGCTCAGAAAATCTGCAAAGACTCCTCCCACCCCCACCAAGGACTGTTTTCACTGCTGGACTCTAGAAAGAGGTTCCGCAGGCTCCGAAGCAGAACCTCCAGCTTCTGTAACAGTTTCTTCCCTCAGGCCGTAAGACTCTTGAACGCATCATAATTAAATTATCCCCTCAACTCCCCCCAAAATGGATTAACTCGCTGGAATAAAAAAGACAATATAACATACATCCATAAACGTGGACGCATGTGAAAAAGTGCAATATATTTATCTGTACAGTAATCTATATATTTATTTATAGAAATATAATCTTAGAGAGAAATGTAATTTAAAACATTTGTATGCACGTACAACACTTAAGACCTTCAGTATATCAGTATGTGGAATTAAATTATGGAATGGATTAAGCAAAGCAATCAAACAATGTACTAATATGATCCACTTCAAGAAACTCTTCAAACTTAAAGTGTTTACAAAGTACAAAGAAGAACCATGATAAACATTCTGAATTTATTTAACTCATCCATTCTTTCATTCTTTCACTCACAAAATAATCTTACTTATCTCAACATATGAAATGTAACTTACTTCACCAATTATTATTTATTTACTTATTTTATTGTGATTACTTATGGAGTATATTGTGAATAAATTGAGAACAGGAAGTGAACAAAAGTTTTAGCAACTGTTATGTAAAAGAAAAGGGGTAGGATTAAATAAGCTTTGCTTCTTCCTACTCCTTTTTGATCATGTTGAAAAGAGAAACTGGAGATTGTGATGTATCATGTTGTATACTTGCATGTTCGAAATAAACTCAAACTCAAACTCAAACTCAAACTATATATTTATATATATTTATTTATTTTATATATATATATATATATATATATATATATATATATATATATATATATTATATATTATTTATATTTATTTATTTATTTATATATGCACCTTATTGCTTTTTTATCCTGCACTACCATGAGCTTATGTAACGAAATTTCGTTCTTATCTGTGCTGTAAAGTTCAAATTTGAATGACAATACAAAGGAAGTCTAAGTCTAAGTCTAAGTCTATATATTTGTATATAGTTTAATATATTAGTATATAGTGTAACAGATTAGTACACAGTGTACTGTAGTCAGTGTTGGGACTAACGCGTTACAAAGTAACGCGTTACTGTAACGCCGTTAGTTTCGGCGGTAACTAGTAATCTAACGCGTTATTTTTTTTAATTCAGTAATTTAGTTACCGTTACTACATGATGCGTTACTGCGTTATTTTACGTTACTTTTGATGTAGTATCGGCTAGAAACAGAAGCGCTGCGGTGTCGTTCTTCTGAATCTTCCTCTGTCACAAGCCGGAGAGAAGAAAAGAGGCGCGGTCTATGTGTGTGTGTGTGGGTGCGGTTTGATATATGAAACAAAAAAAAAAAGTTGTTGGCACGTTCAGTCCACACAGCGTGGTCATGGCGAGCGGAGTAACGGAGGAGCTTGAACGCCCCGCGCCATTTAATCGGTGTGTTTATAAGTGCAGACTCGGTTGTGCAAAACGAGGGTTTTAAACACATGCTGAACGTGCTTGAACCACGTTACGACATCCCGTCGCGCACCCACTTCAGCAATAAGATTGTGCCAGATCTTTATGAGCAGGAGAAGAAAAAAGTTGTGGATGAACTATCCCGAGCATCATCTGTTGCGCTCATGACAGACGGGTGGACGTCCAGCGGAACTATAAACGCTCACTTCATCACAGCAGACTGGGAGATGAGAAGACACGCCCCCTCTACGAGAGTCACCTTGCGCAGGTACTGACACAAGCAGTGGAGGAATGGAAGATAAAGATATCCCAGTCACACGTGATAATGCCAAAAATCAAATAATTACAGAGAATGAGGCAGGACTGGGACCACAGATAGGTGCTTTGCACATGTAGTGAATTTGGCATCACAGAAGGGAATCTCAGTCAATAGGATGGAGCGCCTCTTTGGGAGGATCAGGAAGGTTTCCTATTTCCACCCAAGCACAACAGCTGCTCATGTGCTTAAGACAAAGCAAGAAATGCTAAAGCTGCCTGCTCATACATGATGTCCCAACGAGGTGGAACTCCACTTATGATATGTTGGAGCAGCAGGCATCTATATACTCTGCATTGACCCACAACACCCTGAAGACAAATGTCACCCTGTCTGATGATGATGTGAGAGTGGCAGATGAGGTCCTCCAGGTGCTTAAACCCCTCAAAAGTGTTCCATCTCTTCTGAGCACTGAAACTTCACCATCTGTGTCAATGATCCTGCCACTGAAAACAAGTATTCTACAATCCATGGCTCCAAGTGTGGAAGACAGCAGCATCATTCCAGATGTCAGGCTTTATTTCACTACCTATGTTTCAAGGAAGATGATGTTTCTTTTTATGTTGCACTTAAACTTGTTTTTTATTAATGGTCATTGGTCCAAGTTTAAAGAAAGGAGGAATGCCTTTTTATGTTGCACTGTTTTTCATTAATTATGTTAAAAGGAAAATAAAAATGCATGTCAAGTTGATCAACAGATTGTATTATTCTCCAGTGCAATAACAGTACTGAAATGAAGGCAAAAAGGGCATTAATGGGAGCTTTAAAAAAAAAAGAAGAAAAAAATAAGTAACTAAATAGTTACTTTTCACAGTAACGCATTACTTTTTGGTGTAAGTAACTGAGTTAGTAACTGAGTTACTTTTGAAATAAAGTAACTAGTAACTGTAACTAGTTATTGGTTTTCAGTAACTAACCCAACACTGACTGTAGTGTAATATATTAGTATATAGTGTATATTACTATATATAAACCTCCAAGGTTTCTCCTTGTCATCCCATTGGGTTGAGTTTTTTCTTGCCCTGATGTGGGATCTGAGCTGAGGATGTCGTTGTGGCTTGTGCAGCCTTTTGAGACACTCGTGATTTAGGGCTGTATACAGTTGAAGTCAAAAGTTGACATACACTTGTAAAGAACATCATGTCATGGCTGTCTTGAGTTTCCAATCATTTCTACAACTCTTATTTTGTTGTGATGTAGTGATTGGAGCACATACTTGTTGGTCACAAAAAACATTCATGAAGTTTGCTTCTTTTATGAATTTATTATGGGTCTACTGAAAATGTGAGGGTCAAAAGTATACATACAGCAATGTTAATATTTGCTTACATGTCCCTTGGCAAGTTTACCTGCAATAAGGCGCTTTTAGTAGCCATCCACAAGCTTCTGGCAAGCTTCTAGTTGAATTTTTGACCACTTCTCTTGACAAAATTGGTGCAGTTCAGCTAAATGTGTCCGTTTTCTGACATGGACTTGTTTCTTCAGCATTGTCCACACGTTTAAGTCAGGACTTTGGGAAGGCCATTCTAAGAACCTTAATTCTAGCCTGATTTAGCCATTCCTTGACCACTTGTGACGTGTGTTTGGGGTCATTGTCCTGTTGGAACACCCAACTGCGCCCAAGACCCAACCTCCGAGCTGATGATCAACTTTTGTTTCATCTGACATCACATGGACAAAGATAAGACCTTCTGGAGGAAAGTTCTGTGGTCAGATGAAACAAAAATGGAGCTGTTTGGCCACAATACCCAGCAATATGTTTGGAGGAGAAAATGTGAGGCCTTTAATCCCAGGAACACCATGCCTACCGTCAAGCATGGTGGTGGTAGTATTATGCTCTGGGCCTGTTTTGCTGCCAATGGAACTGCTGCTTTAAATGGGACAATGAAAAAGGAGGATTAGCTCCTAATTGTTCAGGACAAGCTAAAATCAACAAAAACATCAGATTTGGTGTAAACAGGCCTTTGTAAGTAAAAACATATGTATGTTTTCATGCTCCAACTATGAAAATATTACATGTATTCATAATAATCATCTGTTTTTGAAAATATTACATTTATTTACAATAATCATCAGTTTGTGGAAATATTACATTTATTCATCATAATTATCTGTTTATGAAAATATTACATTTATTCATACTAATCATCTGTTTATGAAAATATTACATTTATTTATAATAATCATCCAGTGTTTCCCCCAGAAATTGTGTTAGTTAAGGTGGTGACTCTCCAGGGAGAGGGGACCGGGGAAGGGGGTGGGTGGGTGTTTAATGATCGGTGTAACTCGGCCTGTCACCATCACGTCTCCACCTCGTCACTGCCACCACAGCCTGGAGGGCAATAGACTACAGCCTGGGGGGCAATAGACTACAGCCTGGGGGGCAATAGACTACAGCCTGGGGGGCAATAGACTACAGACTGTGGGGAAATAGACTACAGCCTGGGGGGCAATAGACTACAGACTGTGGGGAAATAGACTACAGCCTGGGGGGCAATAGACTACAGACTGTGGGGAAATAGACTACAGCCTGGGGGGCAATAGACCACAGACTGTGGGGAAATAGACTACAGCCTGGGGGGCAATAGACTACAGACTGTGGGGAAATAGACTACAGCCTGGGGGGCAATAGACCACAGACTGTGGTGAAGTAGGCCGGCTTCGTCGCGTGAAGAAGCCTACAACTTTTGGTTGTGTTTTCCGCTCCATTTGCTGAATGGTGATATACGATATATATTTCCGTAAAGTAAAAATAAAACAGTCCTAGTTACCTAAGATACTAAGTACGTCATTATTATGACATAGTAATTTTCTAAGTCAAAATAATGACAAAATAATGACTTACAAAGTCAAATGAATGACTTACTGTAATTAAGCGTTTGCAATAAGCGTTTGAAAAAAAAAAAAAGAGTTAAAAGTGGGGCCACATGCTGACATATGTTCAACTCATCATGCTTAATTTATCACAGCATTTGGGCAGCCTGTAGTGGATTTTTATTATGTAAATGTTATATTTTTATCAACATGTGATAGCAGGAACCTTGCCTTTCAAAACTAGGCTGCTACATTACTAATGATTAATGTAACTATAGCTCAAAAAATAGTACAATAGCAATAGGAGAGACTATTCATCCCTGAACACCATGGAGTTCATGTAGGATTTATGATGCACTTACATTATTATATCAACTATCAGAGACAGAAACTCTTCATTTAACATAATGTCCTTTTTTGCTGCTTCAGCACAGCTCAATCAACACAGAAAAAGGTAAAGTCAAATAACTTAGTTGTTAACTGTAGGCCAATAATGCTTGTCTTTCTCTCAGACAGACAGGGCTTTGCTGTCCGTAGCGCACACACGCACACACACCGCACAGTGAGCTAACGCTACGCTAAAAACTAATTAGCCTTCACCTCAAGGACTGCGAGCGAACTGAGCTGCTGTTTATGTTTCTAGAAGGTCAACGGGCTCATAGTGATGTTACCAGTAGTTGACTTGGAAGTGTTTATTATAATTTGGGGAGAGTCCGCTGCATTATACTTACCTGCTAAACACCTTTCTGCTCACCCCACCGTCTCTCCTCTCTGCCTGTGCCGTGAGCACTGACTACATGTGCTCTGAATACACACTGCTGATTGGCTGTTACATGTGCTCTGAATACACACTGCTGATTGGCTGTTACATGTGCTCTGAATACACACTGCTGATTGGCTGTTACATGCGCTCTGAATACACACTGCTGATTGGCTGTTACCGCTCTGCGTGTAACCAATCAGATGGTTGTGTGGGTGGGACAATGCTGGGTGCTGCAGAGACTACTGACAGAGGCAGAACTAAGGGGATCAGCTTTTTTGTTAAGACTTTAGTTTAGGCGGTGGCTCTTTGTTGTTAAAGCGGACGCCTTAACAACAAAGCGCTGCGGGAAACCCTGATCATCTGTTTATGGAAATATTACATTTATTTATAATAATCATCTGTTTATGAAAACATTACATTTATTCATAATAATCATCTGTTTATGAAAATATTAAATTTATTCATAATAATCATCTGTTTATGAAAATATTATATTTATTTACAATAATCATCCATTTACGAAAATATTAAATTTTTTTACAATAACCATCAGTTTGTGGAAACATTACATTTATTTATAATAATCATCTGTTTGTAGAAATATAACATGTATTTGTAATAATCATCTGTTTATGAAAATATTAAATGTATTCATAATAATCATCAGTTTGTGAAAACATTACATTTATTTATTATAATCATCTGTTTATGAAAATATTACATTTATTTATAATAATAATCTGTTTATGGAAATATAACATGTATTTACTATAATAATCTGTTCATTAAAATATAACATTTATTCTTAATAATCATCTGTTTATGAAAATATTACATTTATTTATAATAATCATCTGTGTCTGAAAATATTAAATGTATTCATAATAATGATCTGTTTATGAAAATATTACATTTATTTATAATAACCATCCGTTCATAGCAGCCATGTTTGTTACCAATTTTACTGAGATAATGAGGGATGACAGTAGTGTGATATCATTTTAGGACGTGCCAATGTTTGGTTTCTTGATGGGGTAGAGGTCAGGGTTTTCAAACTCCATAAGACCAAACTCCTCCAAGCATCCAATTTCTACCGCTTGTCCCTTTCAGTATCTTCATGAGACATTGAGTCAGGTGTTTGCGTGACTTTCATCACAGCACAAAGAGCTTTTGTTGCACAGCAGCAGTTGCCATAGAGCTATGGACGTGCTGCACACACACACACACACACACGCACATGCACGCACACACTCGCACGCGCACGCACGCACATAGACTCATACATACACACACACACACACACACACACACACACACACACACACACACACACACACACACACACACACACACACACACACACAGACACACACACACATACACACACATCATGTTGTGCTCCCTGGAATATGAAGATTAGACCTCAGAAGGTTTTATCCAGGTCTTGAGGGAAGAGTTAGGTGAGTTTATGGGCTTCACAGAATGAAAGTGGGTGGTAAGTCGTCACTGTGGACCACATGAGATCTAAACCTGGGAGTTCTTCTTCTGAAGACAAATAATTGAGAGCAAGGACAAGAAAGCAAAACGCGAGGACGTCAGAGGGAGGACATGATGGTGTGTGAAGGTCACCAGGGCAGGAATGTGATTGCAAGTTTCATGTCAGCGTGTTTTGTTGAGTTCAGCTGATAAACCTTTGCAACTCCTTCTCCATGTGGCCTCCAACTTGTGTGAGAAGATGGCAAGACAGTGGGAATGTCACTCACAGACAAGCTGAGTCACACACACACACACACACACACACACACACACACAGACACACACACACACACACACACACACACAGACTGGTGATAAGATGAGTACATAATTACACATTATGTACCCCCCACCCCCAGCAGAAAGCCGACTGATAAGAATGTGATGACACAAATGTCAGAAACAAAGTTTTCCAGCTCTTACATCATTTTTCTCCTTCCATTCCCACTGGATTGAATCTCACACACACACACACGCACACACACACACACATGCACACGTACACGCACTCACACACACACACACACACAGATACACACACACACACACACACACACACAAGATGGCACACATAAAGAGCTCCATAGCCAGCCCCTCACTTGGCCTTCCTGTGTGTCTAATGACAGCATGTCTGCCTCACAGAATCACCTTCATGCTTGTCTGGGGTTCCAGTGACACTGCCCCATATCTACATACTGTATATGTATATCTATATACTGTAATTAGTATGTATATGTGTGTATATATATATATATATATTAGAGATGCGCGGATAGGCAATTATTTCATCCGCAACCGCATCAGAAAGTCGTCAACCATCCGCCATCCACCCGATTTAACATTTAATCAGAACCGCATCCGCCCGCACCCGCCCGTTGTTATATATCTAATATAGACGATGCAAGGCATTAGTGAGGTTATAAAGCTTTTGCCTGTTAAAGAAAGGAGACTGATCCAATGCAGCACAGACATTCGCGTGCCACGCTGTCACGGCCCAGACGCACACCAGTGCGCCATCATATGGGAGCCGCGCTGAGTGCACCTCCAAGCGCGTCTCGCTGCCGGCGACGGCCGGGTATGGGCCCGACGCTCCAACGCCATCCATTTTCAGGGCTAGTTGATTCGGCAGATGGGTTGTTACACACTCCTTAGCGGGTTCCGACTTCCATGGCCACCGTCCTGCTGTCTATATCAACCAGGGTGAGCCCCACCCCTTTCGTGAGCGCACTGCGCGCGGAGTGACCCCTGTTACGCGCCCCCGGCAACGGGGGTGGCGGGCAGGTAAGCTGCGCGGGCGGAGCGCGCGGAGTGACCCCTGTTACGAGCCCCCGGCCACGGGGGTGGCGGGCAGGTAAGCTGCTTACCTGCTGCGCGTGACGCCGGCCGTGGCGAAGGCGGACGAGGCGGGGTGTCGGTGCGGTGGGCGCGGTGGTGACCCTGGACGTGCGTCGGGCCCTTCTCGCGGATCGCCTCAGCTACGGCTCCCGGTGGGGCCCTCTCGGGGGAGGGGCCTCGGTCCCGGACCCCGGCGAGGCGTCCCTTCTCCGCTCCGTAAAAGTGTCCATCTCTTTTTTTTTTCTTCTTCTGTTGTGGCATATGCTGCAGGTGCCTGCTCATTTTTCATATGTGGCTAACAACATTTAACTATGTACATATATTTCCGAATTGGTTTAACTGCCACCTGCCTGAATCTATTTAAAATCTTTTTTTTTTTTTTCAACCGCCCGACCCGACCCGCGGATAAAATCTAATTTTTTAAAATTTCATCCGCCCGATCCGCGGATAATCCGCGGATAATCCGCGGACTCCGCGGTTTTGCCCGCAAACCGCGCATCTCTAATATATATATATATATATATATATATAATTCCTTAAGCTAGAAAAAACACACAGAGACTATTTCATCTCTACAGGTCTGTTTCACAGACCCTGCTCTTCAGGGGACCTCCTCTTACTCCCCAGAAGAGCAGGGTCTGTGAAACAGACCTGTAGAGATGAAATAGCCTCCATGTGTTTTTTCCTGATCCAAGGAATATTCCACTCTAATCCTGTATTGAGCCCTGTTAAACGGATACACCACAGTAACCTCGGCTATACAAATGTATGTGTGTGTGTGTGTGTGTGTGTGTGTGTGTGTGTGTGTGTGTGTGTGTGTGTGTGTGTGTGTGTGTGTGGATGTATATTTTGTTACTTTACATGGAGTCTCCTTTGAACCTCTGGCCAAATTTTCTTAACCCAAAGCGACCCCCGAGCCAGAAAGTTTGGTCTCCCTGTGATATAGGAGAGAAATGAAATACATTTGGCTTACAATAGAGATGAAAAGGATATTGTCCTATCATGTTGTCAACACATTCTGGCCTTGTCCTGCAGATGTCAGAGCTGCACGAACATGTGGTCAATGCAATGCAGCGTTCTCACAGAAGTGGCCAAAGTACATCCATACACTGTGTGGAGACGTTTCAAAGTTACTAATCTTTGCCTCCGTGGTGGCAAATAAATGTAATTTCCTACAAGTCTTGTTCTGAGTGAAGAGAAATGACAAGAACTAGCATGCAACACAATGCTAACTATTAAGTGAGGAGCAGAATCAGAATCACAATAGTTTTTATTGCCATTGTTTGAGAACGGGTTCACAAACTAGGAATTTTTCTTGGTGCAATGGTGCAACATAAAACACATATAACACAGATTTGGTAATAACAAGAGCTCTAACTGAGCTATCAGATCTTGTTATAGACTTAGAAAGGAATTCAAAGGAGCTACTGTTAGGAGTTATTGTTCATGTGCCTGATGGCCGAGGGGAAAAAAACTGTTCAGGTGGCGGGAGGTGTGGGTCTGGATGGACCATAATCTCCTGCCTGAGGGGAGAAGGGAGAATAGTTTGTGTCCAGGGTGAGAAGAGTAAGCTGTGATCCGACCCACACGCCTCCTGGTCCTAGAGGTGAACAGGTCCTGGAGGAATGGGAGCTTGCAGCCAATCACCTTCTCAGCAGCACGTACCATGCGCTGCAGTCGATGCTTATCCTGGACTGTGGCGCCGGGGAACCACACGGTGATGGAGGAGGTGAGGATGGACTCGATGGCTGAGTAAAACTGCACCAGCATCTCGGTTGGCACCTTAAGTTTCCTCAGCTGCCGCAGGAAGTACATCCTCTGCTGGGCCTTCTTGATGAGGGAGCTGATGGTCGGCTCCCACTTGAGGTCCTGGGTGATGGTGGTGCCCAAGAAACGAAAGGAGTCCACAATGGAGACGGGGGTGGGAGAGTCAATCAGGGTGAGGGGGGGATGGTGGGGCTGTGACTTTCCTGAAGTCCATGATCCTCTCCACTGTTTTCTGGGCGTTCAGCTCCAGGTTGTTGAGGCTGAACCAGGATGCCAGCCGGTCTACCTCTCTCCTGTAGGCGGTCTCATCGCCATCCGAGATGAGCACCATAAGGGTAGTGGTATTACCAAACGTGAGCAGCTTTACAGACTGGTGACTGGAGGTGCAGCAGTTTGTATACAGGGAGAAGAGCCAGGGGGAAAGTACACAGCCCTGAGGAGTACCAGTGTTCGTGGTTCGACTGTCCGAGACAATCTTCCCCAGCCGCACCTGCTGTCTTCGGTCTGTCAGGAAGTCATTGATCCAACTGCAGAGGGAGTCGGGCACGCTGAGCTGGTAGAGCTTGTCTCGTAGCTGTCCAGGGAGGATGGTGTTAAAGGCAGAGCTGAAGTCCACAAACAGGATCCTAGCATAGCTTCCTGGGGAGTCCAGATGTTCCAAGATGAAGTGGAGGGCCAGGTTCACTGCATCATCCACAGACCTGTTGGCTCTGTAGGCGAACTGCAGTGGGTCCAGGAGGGGGGCGGTGATGTGAAGAAGTGCTTTGTGCGACAGAAGTCCAGGTGCTCTTTTGTTTTTGCAAGAGGCTGCAATATTTATTGCAATGTGCATTTTAGCCCATCATATACTGTCAGTCAACTCCTAAATCAGCAAATATTGCATCTCTTCTCTCTATTCACAAGAGCAGCAACATCACACCTTTCCCATGTCTTTAATTGTCCTGTAAAAGTCAGAGGAAGTAGTGTTTAAAAAGGGATGGAAATAGTTCAGTGCTTAAGGACCATCCATCCATCCATTTTCTACCGCTTATTCCCTTTGGGGTTGCGGGGGGCGCTGGAGCCTATCTCAGCTACAATCGGGCGGAAGGCGGTGTACACCCTGGACAAGTCGCCACCTAATCACAGGGCCAACACAGATAGACAGACAACATACACTCACATTCACACACTAGGGCCAATTTAGTGTTGCCAGTCAACCTATCCCCAGGTGCATGTCTTTGGAAGTGGGAGGAAGCCGGAGTACCCGGAGGGAACCCACGCAGTCACGGGGAGAACATGCAAACTCCACACAGAAAGATCCCAAGCCCGAGATTGAACCCAAGACTACTCAGGACCTTCGTATTGTGAGGCAGATGCACTAACCCCTCTTCCACCGTGCTGCCCTTGCATTAGGACCATCAGTACATAAATTGTCTATTTTTGTCAGAGAGTTAAGAAAACAAGTCTATTTTCTCCTCAAAGTTGTCCATTATCAACCCTCCATTAACTGTCTCTCTGTTTGGGAACCTGCTGCTCTGCTGCTCTGCTGCTCTGTGGCTCTTTCCAATACCGCCCCCCAAATACCACGCACACGCACACACACACACACACACACACACACACACACACACACACACACACACACACACACACACACACACACACACCGTCTGTCTTCCGTTTGATCGATCTCTTCCTTCAAAGTGTTCATTTCTTTTCATCCCTCTCCATCTGGATATCTGCAAGCTGCTTGAAAAAAGAAACATAATGACGCCCAATATGTTGTTTCTCAATAGAGCATAAATACTGTCTTTAAATTGAATAACAAACCTCCTCTGCTGTTAAAGTCTGCCACACCTTGCTCTTCATTCATGCACTCCTTTCACATTAGGGAACAAAGAACAGACCTAAAGTGGGAAGATCTGCAAGAGTTTTGATGCATTTTTGCTGCTCGCACATTTCTATCAGCTTATTAGATCTGATGTGAGCGTGAAAACTATGGCCTTGGTGGAGCTCCCACCCAACCCCACCCTTGGAGCTCCCGCCCAACGCCACCCTTGGAGCTCTCGCCCAACGCCACCATTGGAGCCCTGGGCTAAATGGAGCCATCTGTTGGAGGAGGATAGATCATAAACAAGAGGGATGTTTTGCTTTTCAGAGCCAAGTGATGAAGATGCTCCAAAGAGGGGGGGGCGGGTTGTTAGGGAGAGAAAGTGGTCAAAGCGGGTGAAAAGGATGGACAAGACTTGTGTGGGCCTAAGGTCAGTGCAGGAGAGGAGAGGGCACTTGGAGTCCACACTGAAATGAAAGCTTCCTACTTGACATCAATGTGAAGATGCTCCCGATAATACTCTTGACTGTCAGCAGACAATTACCACTACATATTTCTTCTGCAAGTCCACCAAGGAGATCAGATATTTACCACTGCATCCTTCCTCTGCAGGCCCACCAAGGAGATCAGATATTTACCACTACATGTTTCTTCTGCAAGCCCACCAAGGAGATCAGATATTTACCACTACATGTTTCTTCTGCAAGCCCACCAAGGAGATCAGATATTTACCACTGCATGCTTCCTCTGCAAGCCCACCAAGGAGATCAGATATTTACCACTACATGTTTCTTCTGCAGGCCCACCAAGGAGATCAGATATTTACCACTGCATGCTTTCTCTGCAGGCCCACCAAGGAGATCAGATATTTACCACTTACATGTTTCTTCTGCAGGCCCACCAAGGAGATAAGATATTTACCACTACATGTTTCTTCTGCAAGCCCACCAAGGAGATCAGATATTTACCACTACATGTTTCTTCTGCAAGCCCACCAAGGAGATCAGATATTTACCACTACATGTTTCTTCTGCAAGCCCACCAAGGAGATCAGATATTTACCACTACATGTTTCTTCTGCAAGCCCACCAAGGAGATCAGATATTTACCACTACATGTTTCTTCTGCAAGCCCACCAAGGAGATCAGATATTTACCACTACATGTTTCTTCTGCAAGCCCACCAAGGAGATCAGATATTTACCACTGCATGCTTCCTCTGCAAGCCCACCAAGGAGATCAGATATTTACCACTACATGTTTCTTCTGCAGGCCCACCAAGGAGATCAGATATTTACCACTGCATGCTTTCTCTGCAGGCCCACCAAGGAGATCAGATATTTACCACTTACGTGTTTCTTCTGCAGGCCCACCAAGGAGATCAGATATTCACCACTGCATGCTTCCTCTGCAGGCCCACCAAGGAGATCAGATATTTACCACTTACATGGTTCTTCTGCAGGCCCACCAAGGAGATCAGATATTTACCACTGCATGCTTCCTCTGCAGGCCCACCAAGGAGATCAGATATTTACCACTACATGTTTCTTCTGCAGGCCCACCAAGGAGATCTTATTTTTACCACTTACATGTTTCTTCTGCAGGCCCACCAAGAAGATCAGATATTTACCACTGCATGCTTCCTCTGCAGGCCCACCAAGGACATCAGATATTTACCACTTACATGTTTCTTCTGCAGGCCCACCAAGAAGATCAGATATTTACCACTGCATGCTTCCTCTGCAGGCCCACGAAGGAGATCAGATATTTACCACTACATGTTTCTTCTGCAGGCCCACCAAGGAGATCAGATATTTACCACTGCATGCTTCCTCTGCAGGCCCACCAAAGAGATCAGACAAGGAACATTAACAAACGGCCCATCAAGGCACTGAGGACCAATCTGTCATTAAAAGAGAAAATGTATTCTGATAGCTGATAACCTGAGATTCATCATGATTAATTCAGATTCAAAATCGTGATTAATCGGATTTTGGAAAAAATCATTGAATAAAAACAACAAAAACATTATCCATCCATCCATCTTCTTCCGCTTATCCGAGGTCGGGTCGCGCGGGCAGAAGCCTAAGTAGAGAAGCCCAGACTTTCCTCTCCCCAGCCACTTGGTCCAGCTCCTCCCGGAGGATCCTGAGACGTTCCCAGGCCAGCCGGAAGACATAGTCTTCCCAACGTGTCTTGGGTCTTCCCCGTGGCCTCCTACCGGTCGGACGTGCCCTAAACACCTCCCTAGTGAGGCGTTCAGGTGGCATCCTGTCCAGATGCCCGAACCACCTCTTCTGGCTCCTCTCCATGTGGAGGAGCAGTGGCTTTACTTTGAGCTCCTCCTGGATGACAGAACTTCTCACCCTATCTCTAAGGGAGAGCCCTGCAACCTGGCAGAGGAAACTAATTTGGGCCGCTTGTACTCATGATCTTGTCCTTTCGGTCATAACCCAAAGCTCATGACCATAGGTGAGGATGGGATTGTAGATTGACCGGTAAATTGAGAGCGTTGCCTTCCGACTCAGCTCCTTCTTTACCACAACGGATCGATACAGCGTCCGCATTACTGAAGACACCGCACCGGCGATCTCACGTTTCAAGACTCGAGGTACTTGAACTCCTCCACTTGGGGCAAGATCTTCTCCCCAACCCGGAGAGGCACTCCACCCTTTTCCGGGAGAGAACCATGGATTAGGACTTGGAGGTGCTGATTCCCAGCCCAGTCGCTTCACACTCGGCTGCAAACTGATCCAATGAGAGCTGAAAATCCTGGCCAGATGAAGCCATCAGCCCTGAATGCGCCTAGAAATTATGTCCATAAAAGTTATGAACAGAATCGGTGACAAGGGGACAGTGCGGCATGCGAGTGCGGTGACCCTGAGCAGACTGCCGACCATATAATCAACATCTGCCCCTTATATGGACCGCCCTCGGAAGCCAGCCTCTTCCACCTAGGACCAGAAATGTGGGTATGGCTACGCGACACCGAGCTGGACATCTGACGTTACACGAAAGAAGAAGAAAAGGTGACAAAGGTCAGCCTTTACGGAGTCCAACCCTCACTGGAAACGGGTCCGACTTACTGCCGGCAATGCGGACAAAGCTCTGACACTGATGATACAGGGAGCGGACCTCCACAATCAGACAGTCCAAAACCCCATACTCTCTGAACACTCCCCACAGGACTTCCCGGGGGACACGGTCGAATACCTTCTCCAAGTCCACAAAGCACATGTAGACTGGTTGGGCAAACTCCCATGCACCCTCAAGTACCCTGCCGAGAGTATAGAGCTGGTCCACAGTTCCACGACCAGGAGGAAAACCACACTGCTCCTCCTGAATCTGAGGTTGACTATCTGGCGTAGCCTCCTCTCCAGTACAGCTGAATAGGCCTTACCGGGAAGGCTGAGGAGTGTGATCCCACCATACTTGGAACACATCCTCCGGTTCCCCTTCTTAAAGAGAGGAACCACCACCCCGGTCTGCCAATCCAGAGGTACCGGTCCCGATGTTGCAGAGTCTTGTCAACCAAGACGGCCCCACAGCATCCCCACAAACATAGATTCCTGTATTCAGAGACACACAAACATAGATTCCTGTATTCAGACACACAAACATAGATTTGTGTATTCAGACACACAAACATAGATTTGTGTATTCAGACACACAAACATAGATTTGTGTATTCAGACACACAAACATAGATTTGTGTATTCAGACACACAAACATAGATTTGTGTATTCAGACACACAAACATAGATTCCTGTATTCAGAGACACACAAACGTAGATTCCTGTATTCAGACACACAAACACAGATTTGTGTATTCCGACACACAAACATAGATTTGTGTATTCAGACACACAAACATAGATTCCTGTATTCAGAGACACACAAACATAGATTCCTGTATTCAGACACACAAACATGGATTAATGTATTCAGACCCACAAACATGGATTAATGTATTCAGACACACAAACATAGATTAATGTATTCAGACACACAAACATAGATTCCTGTATTCAGACACACAAACATAGATTAATGTATTCATACACACAAACATAGATTAATGTATTCAGACACACAAACATAGATTCCTGTATTCAGACACACAAACATAGATTAATGTATTCAGACACACAAACATAGATTAATGTATTCAGACACACAAACATGGATTGATGTATTCAGACACACAAACATGGATTAATGTATTCAGACACACAAACATGGATTATTGTATTCAGACACACAAACATAGATTAATGTATTGAGACACACGATCATTGACTGGGTTCTTCTTTAGTTGGAGCACTGGAACTAAGTTCAGCGAGGCTGCCGGTGCCCTCAGACTTGAGCACTAAGGACTTGTTTTCACGTGTCGACATGCAAGTCTTGTTGCCAAAACAAAGTGTACTGTGAGGAATTGAACAGCAACTTGGTTGCAGTTCAGCAGACCAATTTACAGCAAAGTCGTTCCTTAATGGGTCAACACTTGTGCATTATTTAAAGGTCTCTGCTCTCCAAAACACAGAACAGTTATTATGCAAATGAAACCAAGAAATCAAGCAGTGGTATTGAAGATTTGATGTGCAGATAAAACACAAGCATGTTTGGATCCAAGTCATGCAAATGTTGCTGTCTTCTTCAGAACTTTGCATGGCGGAGGAAACGGCGTCCTTTAATGGTGCGCATGAAAGAATGCAAGGCTGATTTATGCACAGGCAAACATTTAAACATGAATATCACTTGCTGGAGGAGTAGAGGTGAGGTAGTGTGGTGACACACACACACACACACACACACACACACACACACACACACACACACACACACACACACACACACACACACACACACACACACACACACACACACACACACATTCACCATTCAGTCCACTTTTGAAAGCATGAATAGAAGTGCCATGTTGTGTTAACATGAACACATGAATAGAAGCGGCATGTTGTGTTAACATGAAAGCTTGCACGGCGGTTTGAAAAAAGAACTTTGATGAGAATGAGATTGGTAACCGGTCTCCTTAATGCCGCCCTCTGCTGACGTCTCCGCTTTTAAAGCCCACAGAGCCGTTGCAGGAAGCATTCTGTTGAAGCAAGTATCTCACCCCAACATGTTCTCTCCTTCCTTCCTGCATTCTTCTTAAAGCGCACATTTTAGTAGTTGTGTGCCAGGACGTCACATTTTAGTGACTTTGTGCCAGGACGTCCCATTTTAGTGGTTGTGTGCCAGGACGTCACATTTTAGTGACTTTGTGCCAGGACGTCACATTTTAGTGACTTTGTGCCAGGACGTCACATTTCAGTGACTTTGTGCCAGGACGTCACATTTTAGTGACTTTGTGCCAGGATGTCACATTTTTGTGGCTTTGTGCCAGGACATCACATTTTAGTGACTTTGTGCCAGCATGACACTTTTTAGTGGCTTTGCGTCAGGGCGTCACATTTTAGTGGTTGTGTGCCAGGACGTCACATTTTAGTGACTTTGTGCCAGGACGTCACATTTTAGTGGTTGTGTGCCAGGACATCACATTTTAGTGGCTTTGTGCCAGGACGTCACATTTTAGTGACTTTGTGCCAAGATGACACTTTGTAGTGGCTTTGTGCCTGGACGTCATATTTTAGTGACTTTGTGCCAGGACGTCAAATTTTAGTGACATTGTGCCAGGACGTCACATTTTAGTGAATTTGTGCCAGGACGTCACATTTTAGTGACTTTGTTCCAGGACGTCAAATTTTAGTGAGATTATACAAGGACGTCACATTTTAGTGAGTTTTTGCCAGGACGTCACATTTTAGTGAATTTGTGCCAGGACGTCACATTTTAGTGGTTGTGTGCCAGGACGTCACTTTTTGATGACTTTGTGCCAGGACGTCACATTTTAGTGACTTTGTGCCAGGACGTCACATTTTAGTGACTTTGTGCCAGGACGTCACATTTCAGTGACTTTGTGCCAGGACGTCACATTTCAGTGACTTTGTGCCAGGACGTCACATTTCAGTGACTTTGTGCCAGGACGTCACATTTCAGTGACTTTGTGCCAGGACGTCACATTTTAGTGACTTTGTGCCAGGACGTCACATTTCAGTGACTTTGTCCCAGGACTTCACATTTCAGTGACTTTGTGCCAGGACGTCACATTTTAGTGACTTTGTGCCAGGACGTCACATTTCAGTGACTTTGTGCCAGGACGTCACATTTTAGTGACTTTGTGCCAGGACGTCACATTTCAGTGACTTTGTGCCAGTGTAAGAACTGATCCAAAACATGAACTTTCTTATGGATGCTGTCACTGCAAGGAAACGTCTGCACTCACTAAAGGATGACTTCTTATTGAACTCTTTCTCCAAATGCTTCCAACATTGTGATCCTTGTGATTGTCTTTTTACAGCAGGGTCACGTCTTGTGCAGGAAATCTATATCCAATTTATTACAAATGTATCTATGCTTCCACAATGGAAAGCTTCACAAGGGAGATAATGAACAGGATGCAGCACAGACAGACACCTGTATCGAATGCTTGCAAGGACTAATGATAGTAAACAATCAACGCTTTCTCCATATTTTACCCTCATAAAATATCTCTCGGTGTTTTGTTGAAGGGTTATTTCCTGGAAAACTTCAGGGTCTAAGCTAAAAGCAGTCAGTAGTGTCACATTGTAAAGAATGTGATGTGAGGCTTGTTTTCATCTTATCAGTGTTTGTTGAATCATCAATATCAATATTCTGATTGTGTGATTGAGCTGCATTTGCCACATCAGCAACTCCTCTGCTAGGGTTAGCATGCTGTGTTAGGTTAGAATGTTGTGTTAGGTTAGCATGCTGTGTTAGGGTTAGCATGTTGTGTTAGGGTTAGCATGTTGTGTTAGGGTTCGCATGCTGTGTTAGGGTTAGCATTCTGTGTTAGGGTTAGCATCCTGTGTTAGGGTTAGCATTCTGTGTTAGGGTTGGCATGTTGTGTTAAGGTTAGCATTCTGTGTTAGGGTTAGCATGCTGTGTTCGGGTTAGCATGCTGTGTTCGGCTTAGCATGTTGTGTTAGGGTGAGCGTTCTGTTTTAGGGTTAGCATGCCGTGTTAGGGTTTGCATGCTGTGTTAGGGTTAGCATGCCGTGTTAGGGTTAGCATGCTGTGTTAGGGTTAGCATTCTGTGTTAGGGTTAGCATGCTATGTTAGGGTTTGCATGCTGTGTTAGGGTTAGCATGCTGTGTTAGGGTTAGCATTCTGTGTTAGGGTTTTCATGCTGTCTTTGGGTTAGCATGTTGTGTTAGGGTTAGCATGATGTGTTAGGGTTAGCATGATGTGTTAGGTTAGCATGTTGTGTTAGGTTAGCATGTTGTGTTGTGTGTGTTGGGAGCACCACACTGGTGCAGGCAGTTGACGGTTCAAAGACAGGATAAAGAGGGAAATCACATTATTTGTTCCAACGTCATCATATTGAATAATGGGAGTTAGTTTAAAAGTGAGGAATTGTGCGTTAGTGGAAAGTCTGTACTAGACTGTGAAGTCTGTCTTGTGTTCACTAGAGTCCCACTCCTCCTGCCCTGTTGTGTTGAAGACAATTGTTGCAGTATTATGGAGGTCACACGCACCCTGCTGCTCTCTGTGTGAAAGGCACAGGCAGATAAATGCTGGATCTAACGCGACGCTCCAATCTGACAGAAGTTCTCTTTGGAGGAAGAGTTGCACCAAGTTGTCCGTATTTAGAGACAAAAGTACGCCTTCCGTATTGAACTGGCAAGGGACGCACTTTGTCCCGTATTTTTATAACCGTGAGAATAAACAAGAGTCAGTAAAAGATTTGTGGCTCGGTTGGTAGAGCAGCTGTGCCAGCAACTTGAGGGTTCCAGGTTCGATCTTCTCTTCCACCATCCTAGTCGCTATATTCTGTTCATTTTGTTATTTGTACAAAAACATTGATTATTGAACAAATACTTTCCCATCTAGTAGTCCAAAACCTGCACAATAAACATCTGCTTGGAGTCAAATGGTACCAAAATACTTGTGTAGATCAGTCCTCAGGTTCTAGCATCCAAAGTACGTGAGTAGAAGATCAGTCCTTAACTTTTGGCACCCAAAATACGTGTGTAGAAGATCAGTCCTCAGGTTCTAGCATCCAAAATACGTGTGTAGAAGATCAGTCCTCAAGTTCTAGCATCCAAAATAAGTGTGTAGAAGATCAGTCCTCAAGTTCTAGCATCCAAAATACATGTATAGATCAGTCCTCAGGTTCGAGCATCCAAAGTACGTGTGTAGAAAATCAGTCCTCAGGTTCTAGCATCCAAAATACGTGAGTAGAAGATCAGTCCTTAAGTTTTGGCATCCAAAATACGTGTGTAGAAGATCAGTCCTCAGGTTCTAGCATCCAAAATACATGAGTAGAAGATCAGTCCTTAAGTTTTGGCATCCAAAGTACGTGTGTAGAAGATCAGAAGTACGTGTGTAGAAGATCAGTCCTCAGGTTCTAGCATCCAAAATACATGAGTAGAAGATCAGTCCTTAACTTTTGGCATCCAAAATACGTGTGTAGAAGATCAGTCCTCAGGTTCCAGCATCCAAAATATGTGTGCAGATCAGTCCTAAGGTTCCAGCATCCAAAATACGTGTAGAAGATCAGTCCTCAGGTTCTAGCATCCAAAATATGTGAGTAGAAGATCAGTCCTTAAGTTTTGGCATCCAAAATACGTGTGTAAAAGATCAGTCCTCAAGTTCTAGCATCCAAAATACGTGTGTAAAATATCAGTCCTCAAGTTCTGGCATCCAAAATACGTGTGTAGATCAATCCTCGAGTTCTAGCATCCAAAATACGTGTGTAGATCAGTCCTTAGGTTCTAGCATCCAAAGTACATGTGTAGAAGATCAGTCCTCAGGTTCCAGCATCCACAATATGTGTGTAGATCAGTCCTCAGGTTCAAGAATCCAAGATACGTGTGTAGAAGATCAATCCTCAGGTTCCAGCATCCAACATACGTGTGTAGAACAGTCCTCGGGTTCTAGCATCCAAAGTGCGTGAGTAGAAAAGTACAGTCCTCAAGTACAAACATCCAAAATACAAGTGTACAAGATCAGTCCTCAAGTACAAACATCCAAAATACAAGTGTAAAAGATCAGTCCTCAGGTACAAGCATCCAAAATACAAGTGTAGAAGATCACTTCTCAAGTACAAGCATCCAAAATACAAGTGTAGAAGATCAGTCCTCAGGTACAAGCATCCAAAATACAAGTGTAGAAGATCAGTCCTCAGGTACAAGCATCCAAAATGCAAGTGTAGAAGATCAGTCCTCAGGTACAAGCATCCAAAATGCAAGTGTAGAAGATCAGTCTTAAAGTACAAGCATCCAAAATACAAGTGTAGAAAATCACTTCTCAAGTACAAGCATCCAAAATACAAGTGTAGAAGATTACTTCTTAAGTACAAGCATCCAAAATACAAGTGTAGAAGATCAGTCCTCAGGTACAAGCATCAAAAATACAAGTGTAGACGATCAGTCCTCAAGTACAAGCATCCAAAATACAAGTGTAGAAGATCAGTCCTCAAGTACAAGCATTCAGAATACAAGTGTAGAAGATCAGTCCTCAGGTACAAGCATCCAAAATACAAGTGTAGAAGATCAGTCCTTAGGTACAAGCATCCAAAGAGGTTGAATCCATGCAAATAGAATCTTCTGAATACCAACTGCCTTCAATTCAGCCTTTGCAGATAGAATAAACTACTTTCCGTGGCTCGGTTGGTAGAGCGGCTGTGCCAGCAAGTTAATGGTTCTGGCTTTGAATCCCGCTTTCGCCATCCTTGTCACTGCCGTTGTGTCCTTGGGCAAGACACTTGACCACCTGCTCCCAGTGTCACCCACACTGCTTTAAATGCAACTTAGACAATGGCTTTCACTATGTAAAGCTCTTTGGGTTTCTGGAGAAAAAGTGCTATATAAACATAATTTGCTTCACTCACGAATAAAAAAAGCAAAAAAAACCAGGTGGACCAGCCTCACAAGGAGTTGCCAACCCAAACCGCAGTCTGGGGCAGCGGCACGGACTCGTAGCATTCGGTGTGACCAAAACTCTTTTCTGCAAATCCCTTTTAGTGTGAATGTTCCATCATTGTTCTTTTTGATATCAAGTTCGTGCCTTTTGTGCCTGCAAGTCCGGTGGTAACAAAGACACGCGGCTTGATCCAAACGATGCGTTGATGAAGTCCAAAAAGTGAGCTCGAATACATAAACGAGTTGTTTTTTAGTCCAGTCTGAGTGGTTGGTTGTGTGTGCACCTGTTGTGTCAAAATGCAACAAACATTTTAGTTTCACCACCATCCTTCAGAAGAATCATTTGCATTTTTAAACATTATCTTTTAATGCCAGAAGTGGCATATTAATCAGGCCGACTCCTGGGCTCAGTGCCGGATGCGACGGCAAACCTAATTTCTTAATGACCGACTGTAATTTTCAAAGGCAGTAGGGAGAGTGGAGCCAAAGCAGCAAAGTGTGATGTGAGGTTATTGATGGGCTGAATCCTCCCCTGCCTTCTCATTAACTCGCCTTCTTCCTCCTCCGTTCCATGTGCGCCGCTTTGTCTCTGGTGTATCCACCGTCAACGCACACGCACGCCAAGAAGTCTGTTTGCATACCAAACGCACATTTCATAGCTGCAAGAAAGTGAAAGGCCTATTAATTATGCAGACTCCACACATATGGAAGGAGAGGGAGTTTCATTCTTCCTCTGCGTCAAAGCAGTGTGAGAATGATTGAGTCGCTCTGCGTCAGGGACTGAGTGGATGTGGGAGAGAAAGCGTGCACTGTCCTCCCTCCATAACGCCCTCTCTGTGTCACTTCCACACACTGAGACTATTGTCAAGACCTTGGCCCCCGAGGCCATTTCTGTGTCACTGCGTCCGTCACAAAGGGGCTGAGATGGCCTTTACTACCCTGCCTGAGTGCTGTCCCAAATCCAGCCCGCGGGCCGAGGGCACCCTTGACCAAGTGGTGACTGTACATCGGTCTACTCTGTGTTCCACTAGCCAGCCGCCTTTATTTAGGAGCACAGTTGATAGGCAAGACAGCTCTTGACAGATGGACACAACCACAAGGAGGTCACGCCAAATCAGAAACAAGAATACAATGAAATCATTCAAAGATATGCACAGTTTCAAAAAAGAGTTTTTAGCCTGGATTTGTTTTAACATTGCCAAAGTTGAGACTAGTTTCACATCTTCTGGAAGACTCTTCCAGATTTTATGAGCATAAAACTGAAAGACACCCTAGTCCTGACTTCGGGCACCAGCAAGAGACCAATCCCTGAGGTCCTCAGAGCCCGAGATGGTTTATATGGTTTTAACAATGTCAGAGATGTACTTTGGCACAAGACCATGAAAAGGCAGTGAACAAAGACAAGACTAGTACGGTCGTATTTCCTTTTTCTAGTCAGGACTCGAGCAGCAGCATTCTGGATGTGCTGCATCTGCTTTACAGAGCTAGCTAACAAGCTAACTACCTTACCGAGCAGAGTCCTCATTCTCCAGATGTCTCACATGCATCCGATTTAAATGCTCCCGCATCACCGACATACTGTCATGAAAAGTAAGGTCTGCTTTGTGTCAGGCGGAAATGTGGTTATTCTTTCCAGTTTTTCAACCCCCGAGTTCTCTTTCTGTTGCGTGCTGGTAAGCTGTCGCACTAACTCACGCATTTTTGTTTCTGTACAGAAAAATGATGACGTTTCAGACTGTTGTTGAGAAAATAATTTGTCAGCAACACATCTTATGACTCGTATTAGCGACAGCACCTTGAGGTACCCGCTTTGACCAAAGGACAATCAGGACAGTGTCCGAGCCATCCTTACGTTTTTCTTCTTCACCATCCCTCCTTTTGTTGTGTAAAAAGAAGAGAGCAAAGCAGAAGTGCTGCCATGACACGCATGATGACCTTGGGACACATTTCCAAGGTTGATGTGAGCGTGACTTCATCATGCCAAAGGTAGTTTTGCTATCTGACAGCACATTAGACCAAGCTACGTTCAACCTTGTAGCGTGAGTGACACTGATTCTAAAACGTCGGGATGGATTTCAGTTGATTGTGGCACTCCGCCTCCGCCGCCCAGCTTCTCAACACCACCCCGCCATGCGAGAGAAAGGCCAGCGAGAGAGATGCGAAGCAAAGACATGGCATGATATGATAATGCAGAGAGACACGAGTGGCCTTTCAGATAAGACCTGGAGGACTGTCATAGGACATGGAGGACTGTCATAAGACCCGGAGGACTGTCATAGGACCTGGAGGACTGTCATAGGACCTGGAGGACTGTCATAAGACCCGGAGGACTGTCATAGGACATGGAGGACTGTCATAAGACCCAGAGGACTGTCATAGGACCTGGAGGACTGTCATAGGACATGGAGGACTGTCATAGGACCTGGAGGACTGTCATAGAACCTGGAGGACTGTCATAAGACCTGGAGGACGCTAGTTGGAGCGAGCAGGTGGACACGATACTTTGGACGGCTCCCAGGCATTTCAGCCTCATTAAATATTCTGGAGAATGATTCCTTTGGTCATCAGACTCCTACACTGCGTAACGTCAACATATCACTTTCACTTCTGCAAGTTGATTTACTTTTTCTTTGGCTTTTGGCAACACTTTGGCCAAATTCGACTCAGGTGCTTAAAGAAGAAGATCACGTGAAGTTACCTTAAATACTCGCTTTCTAAGCAAACACAAGTCCATTGGAAGACAGTGTTGGACTGAGGAGCCATATTTGGTCTTGTTGCACTTTTTTACAAGTCAACTTTTTACAAGTTTAGCTTTTTGCATCCATTCAGTGTTGCTTGAAAGGACTTTTGTATGGAAACAAGCAGTTTTTTTTACACTAATGGCCAGATCTACTATGGCCTAAATACCACGTGTTAAACAGCTTGAGCAAACTATAAGATTGCGTGGATGTGTCGTGTCTGATCTCTTTGGGGTGCACATAAGTCCCCAAATGTTGAAATCAAAGCATGGATGCATGCCAGACATGTTTATAAACAATAAATATTTATTTCAAACTTGCTCCAAACGAGCTGTTTGGAATGTAAGACTTCAGTATGTTGCCTTAACCCATATATGGTAAAGGTTTAGCCAAAGGGCTTTGTGCGAGTCCGCCATTCTAGTCTGACGTTGTGGTCAATAAGATCCTTTTTCTTCTCTATTCTCTTGTTGTGGGGCAGACTGGCTCGTACATGCACATGCATCCGCCGCTGTTGCCAATTTGAATACAAAGTAGCATCAAGTTCTACCTTATATCAGTCTGTAGACTACATATGGAAGATAACAACTTCAACATTTCTAATACAAAGTAGTGTATAGTTCTAACTAGTGTTGTAACGATACCAATATTTTGGTACCGGTACTATAATTATTTCGATACTTTTCGGTACTTTTCTAAATAAAGGGGACCAAAAAAAATTGCATTATTGGCTTAATTTTTACAAAAAATTTTAGGGTACATGAAACATGTTTGTTATTGCAGTTAAGTCCTTAAATAAAATGTTGAACATACTAGACAACTTGTCTTTTAGTAGTAAGTAAACAAACAAAGGCTCCTAATTAGTCGTATGCAGTAACATATTGTGAGATTTATACACCTATTATTTTGTACACATTATTAAGGACAAGTGGTAGAAAATTAATTATTAATCTACTTGATTGTTTACTGTTCATATCTGCTTACTTTCTCTTTTAACATGTTCTATCTACACTTCTGTTAGAATGTAATAATCACTTATTCTTCTCTTCTTTGATACTTTACATTAGTTTTGAATGATACCACACATTTGGGTATCAATCCGATACCAAGTAGTTACAGGATCATACATTGGTCATATTCAAAGTCCTCATGTGTCCATGGACATATTTACTGACTTTGTAAACATTATATACATTTAAAAAAAACGAAAGATGTTGTGATGCCAAAAAATATCGACATAATCATAGTAGTATCGACTAGATATGTGCCTATACTTGATATCATTACAGTGGATGTCAGGTGTAGATCCACCCATGGCGTTTTTTTTTACATTTTGATGCCGGTGAGCTACGGTGTGTAGTGAAGCATGTTTAGCTATTCCTCGTCCTGCAGTGATAATGCTATTTGTAAGAAACTTACTTTATTTGTCGTTATGGAGACCAGGATTAGTGATTTAGAAGTAGCTAAAACACTGCAGATGGATGTTAGCCGCTAGCTAGCTGGCCATGTCTTAAAGCAGCTCTTCCTGAGGGTGTTTCAGTGTTATAACTTCACCTTTATCTTTACTTTTTACACCAAAATGCGTCCATTTTCCCTTTTCTGTCTACACACTGTCTGCTTGTAAGTACTCTGTGTGTGTGAACATGCTCCTCTATTAGTAAAACCAGCAATGTCATGACGATGGGGGTGTGTGTGTGTGGGGGGGGGATGCGTGACTGGTACGTTTCAGAGGCGGTATAGTACCCAAAATGATTCATTAGTATCGCGGTACTATACTAATAGCGGTATACCGTACAACCCTAGTTCTAACTTATATCTGTCAGTAGACTCCATAAGGAAGATAACAATTACAACATGGCTGCTGGAGAGAAGATACTGTCAGAGTGGAGGCACGTAAATAAAAGCGGCCAAAAAACGGCGCATCCTGAAAAGACGGTCAGAAAGCGTCTTGAAGATGGTGTGTAAAACATGATGTATGCAACATGTTGAGCATCACATGTTATGTAGACCACAAGGAAGTCTTTTACATGTCAACAAATATATTTCAACTTTCATTTATTCAGACATTTAAACATTTTACAAATATAGAGAAGACATGTTTTATACATACAGTCTGAAATGGAATAAGCAGATGCTAAAGCTTATTACACCTATCCCCGTATATTTACAAAACAAAAACAATGTCTTATGCATGCAGTAGTACATTCTTTTGTTTTTGTTTTGTGTTTTTGTTTCCTGTGCATTACAAAAAAAATATGAAAAAGCTCCATTATAATAATTTCAAATCCTTAGCATCCATTCTTAACATTTTTTTGTATAACATATTTCTTTAAAATATATTTTTAATAAATCAAAGTGTTTTAACAGTCTTTTAACTCTTGGTGCAACTTATTCCATAGATTTAACACAACAAAGACAGACGATGCTGCTTTGCACTCGTGCTCACATATGTTTTTGGAACATTTCTTTCTTTCAGAAATAAAAAACATAGTCTCTATCACTGTCTCATTATATATTTTTATTTTGATCTATTAGCACATCGCCTGCCAACTCTGCACCCCAGGGTCCAAACCAACTATGCCAAAAAATTACTTAACACCCTGCATTCCTAAACGGTTCTATTTAGTGCGTCCCTTTGGAAAAGGGTTAATAATCCTTTGTGTTTGGCCATTATTATCACTCTTACTGGTCTTTATTTTGGCTTTTGCGCCCATCCTAATTGTCTTGAAAGGACAGTATCAAGTTAACCCTAACTTTAACCCCTCTTATGGAAACTCTAACCCAAAGACCATAACCAAGTTGATTTTTTCATGTAAACCCTAACTCTAACCCCTAACTTTAAACCTTCTCATTGAAACCCTAACCCTTAACTTTAACCCTTCTCACTGAAACCCTAACCCTAACCCTAACTTTAACCCCTCTTATGGAAACTCTAACCCAAAGAACAGTACCAAGTTGATTTTCTTATGGAAGCCCTAACTCTAACCCCTAACTTTAACCCTTCTTATGGAAACTCTAACATCAAGGGCAGCATCAAGTTGTTTTTCTTGAGGAAAGGACTAGAATTTGATTCTTTGTGCACATTGTGCTGTTTGATGATTTGACTTCAATAACATTACAGTTAAGAATGTTGGCTGAACATTTGATAAAGGACGTATGATTGAGACAGTTTGGAACAAAGTTTTCCAAAGAGTCTCCATCTAATCCAAGGTCAGCAGGCATCACGGAACAGATTGTGTTCCACTTCGGAGATTGAGACCGAGGTAAAGAAGGAAGATCTTGTGTTGGCTTGTCTTAGGTCCTTTATTGACGGTCTTTTGTTCACCGCAGCACTCCTAATTACTCACAGCAG
>NC_084563.2:27637098-27689598 GCF_033978685.3 Nerophis lumbriciformis | reverse complement strand
AAATGTGACTGCAGTCTAAACAACAACACCACCTGTTTGCCACTTTGACATCATCTTTGGTCGAGCTATGTCACCCGTGTGCGCAGGAAAAGACCTGGGCAGCTAGCGGAGGTGGACACGTCATCACAACATCCGCTTTTAGCTGCGCTCTCTCAGTCAAGTCGTTTTAGCAGGCCAAAAATACCATGCATCACTCTTCAAGAGTGCACAATTGTATCACTTTATATATATATATATATATATATATATATATATATATATATATATATATATATATATATATATATATATATATATATATATATATATATATATACATACTCGCATTACATATATAAATATATATGTATATCAGACCTGGGCATTCTGCGGCCCGCGGGCCACATCCGGCCCTTTGTGCGTCCCTGTTCGGCCCGCGTGAGGCCAATCATAAATTACAAAATACATTTTAAAAAGTATCTATGTCGAGTGTGCAATACAACGGTGCTGCTTTTGTTTTGAAAAGCGTTATTTGTATTACTTCCGTGTGGACGTATGCTCATGCGCGATTGTGAGTGAATGTGAACAGCGGCAATCACAAATGACAAAATACATTTTAAAAAACATCTATGTCGTGCGTGCAATACAACTGTCCTGCTTTTAATTTGAAAAGTGTTATTTATGGGCGTATATCTGTGTGTAACCTGTGAGTGAAGGTGCACAGCGACAAGTGATGCACGGTTACCCCCGAGACACTAAAAAGAGAAAAGTTGATGACGAATGGCATGTTTTCAACAAGACATGCACTGCCAAGTATTTCTTTACAGAAATGAAAGGTAAAGCCGTGTGCTTAATTTGTGGTACACAGGTTGCTGTGTTTAAAGAATAGCATTTGCATCGCCACTACACGACGAAGCACGAGGAAAAATACCGTAATCTGTCTGATGAAACGCGGACAAGGGAGACTGATGCGTTGATGGTAAAACTGCAAACCCAACAAGGACTTTTTGCCAAATTTCACACCTCCAGAGATGCAGCCGTCAGGGCAAGTTTCGTCATTTCTCACAAAATCGTCAGAAAAAGTAAGGCATTTTCTGACGGAGAGTTTATTAAGGAGTGTTTATTGGGCTCTGTTGCGCTGATATGCCCGGAGAAGAGGGCCGCATTTGAGAACGTGTCACTCTCCCGACGCACTGTAACGAGGCGGGTTGAGACCATCACTGGAAACTTGGAGCTTCAGCTGAAGAACAGAATGGCCGACTTTGACTGTTTTTCGCTGGCTTTGGATGAGAGCTGCGATGTACGTGACACCGCCTAGCTGCTCATCTTCTTACGTGGGATAACTGCAGACTTTCAAATAAAGGAGGAGCTGGCAGCCATGCAGCCAATTAAAGAGACAACCACAGGTAATGACTTGTTCACATAGGTAAATGCGTGTTTGGACATGTTAGGACTGAAATGGGACAAGCTGGCAGGTGTGACAACAGATGGTTGTCCAAATCTGACGGGGAAAAATGTTGGACTTCTAAAGAGGATGCAGGATAAAGTGACAGAAATGTATATTTTTGCATTGTAATATACATCAGGAAGAGTTGTGTAAGACAGTGTTAAAAATAAAACCATCATAAGCAAACTGCTTTTGTATAGAGTTAAGTTAGGTTAAATGAAATTATTATTATTATTATTATTATTTATCTTACGGTTTAACAAAAATTAATTTGAGCAAAATTTAATTGAAATATTGTCGATGTGGCCCTCCAGCAGTGCTCAGGTTGCTCATGCGGCCCCCCGGTAAAAATTAATTGCCCACCCCTGATGTATATGTACGGGCAGCACGGTGGTAGAGGGGTTAGTGCATGTGCCTCACAATACGAAAATATTGAGTAGTCCTGAGTTCAATCCCGGGCTCGGGATCTTTCTGTGTGGAGTTTGCATGTTCTCCCCGTGACTGCGTGGGTTCCCTCCGGGTACTCCGGCTTCCTCCCACCTCCAAAGACATGCACCTGGGGATAGGCCCCTCCCACCTCCAAAGACATGCACCTGGGGATAGGCCCCTCCCACCTCCAAAGACATGCACCTGGGGATAGGCCCCTCCCACCTCCAAAGACATGCACCTGGGGATAGGTTGATTGGCAACACTAAATGGTCCCTAGTGTGTGAATGTGAGTGTGAATGTTGTCTGTCTCTGTGTTGGCCCTGTGGTGAAGTGGTGACATGTCCAGGGTGTACCTCACCAGCTCCCCCCGCGACCCCAAAAAAGACTAGCGGTAGAAAATGGAGGGATGGATGTATCTATATATATATATATATATATATATATATATATATATATATATATATACATATATATACTCGCATTCCATATATAAATACAGGTAAAAGCCAGTAAATTAGAATATTTTGAAAAACTTGATTTATTTCAGTAATTGCATTCAAAAGGTGTAACTTGTACATTATATTTATTCATTGCACACAGACTGATGCATTCAAATGTTTATTTCATTTAATTTTGATGATTTGAAGTGGCAACAAATGAAAATCCAAAATTCCGTGTGTCACAAAATTAGAATATTGTTTAAGGCTAATACAAAAAAGGGATTTTTAGAAATGTTGGCCAACTGAAAAGTATGAAAATGAAAAATATGAGCATGTACAATACTCAATACTTGGTTGGAGCTCCTTTTGCCTCAATTACTGCGTTAATGCGGCGTGGCATGGAGTCGATGAGTTCCTGGCACTGCTCAGGTGTTATGAGAGCCCAGGTTGCTCTGATAGTGGCCTTCAACTCTTCTGCGTTTTTGGGTCTGGCATTCTGCAACTTCCTTTTCACAATACCCCACAGATTTTCTATGGGGCTAAGGTCAGGGGAGTTGGCGGGCCAATTTAGAACAGAAATACCATGGTCCGTAAACCAGGCACGGGTAGATTTTGCGCTGTGTGCAGGCGCCAAGTCCTGTTGGAACTTAAAATCTCCATCTCTATAGAGCAGGTCAGCAGCAGGAAGCATGAAGTGCTCTAAAACTTGCTGGTAGACGGCTGCGTTGACCCTGGATCTCAGGAAACAGAGTGGACCGACACCAGCTGGACTGCTGCTGAGTGGTCCAAAATCATGTTTTCTGACGAAAGCAAATTTTGCATTTCCTTTGGAAATCGAGGTCCCAGAGTCTGGAGGAAGACAGGAGAGGCACAGGATCCACATTGCCTGAAGTCTAGTGTAAAGTTTCCACCATCAGTGATGGTTTGGGGTGCCATGTCATCTGCTGGTGTCGGTCCACTCTGTTTCCTGAGATCCAGGGTCAACGCAGCCGTCTACCAGCAAATTTTAGAGCACTTCATGCTTCCTGCTGCTGACCTGCTCTATGGAGATGGAGATTTCAAGTTCCAACAGGACTTGGCGCCTGCACACAGCGCAAAATCTACCCGTGCCTGGTTTACGGACCATGGTATTTCTGTTCTAAATTGGCCCGCCAACTCCCCTGACCTTAGCCCCATAGAAAATCTGTGGGGTATTGTGAAAAGGAAGATGCAGAATGCCAGACCCAAAAACGCAGAAGAGTTGAAGGCCACTATCAGAGCAACCTGGGCTCTCATAACACCTGAGCAGTGCCAGAAACTCATCGACTCCATGCCACGCCGCATTAACGCAGTAATTGAGGCAAAAGGAGCTCCAACCAAGTATTGAGTATTGTACATGCTCATATTTTTCATTTTCATACTTTTCAGTTGGCCAACATTTCTAAAAATCCCTTTTTTGTATTAGCCTTAAGTAATATTCTAATTTTGTGACACACGGAATTTTGGATTTTCATTTGTTGCCACTTCAAATCATCAAAATTAAATGAAATAAACATTTGAATGCATCAGTCTGTGTGCAATGAATAAATGTAATGTACAAGTTACACCTTTTGAATGCAATTACTGAAATAAATCAAGTTTTTCAAAATATTCTAATTTACTGGCTTTTACCTGTATATATGTATGTATGTGTTTACATATACATATAAATACTTGCATCACACTGTATATATATACAGTATACACTCCTGCACTCCTTAGCATTACTCAATGAATATTTCATGAGCTCCACCCCATATTATTTGATCTTTTAAGGGGATTATTTTCCCCGCTCACTTGTGCCTTTAGTGTGAAATTAGCTGGTGAGATATGAAGATGCGTATCTGGGATGTTTTGTTTGAAACTAGTCCGTCTTTCTCAACACTCTGCTTTGTTATCGCCGCTCCACTTTTCTCTTTTATTGCTGCGCCAAAAGGGCAGCAGAATAAAGCCATCTAACATCTGAGCCATGGAGAGCACTCTCAGGTGCGCTACATTGTTGTCCAGTGAGTCCCAGGTTTGTTGACGAAACAAACACACACACACACGCACGCACGCGCACGCACGCACACACACACACACACACACACACACACACACACACACACACACACACACACACACACACACACACACACACACACACACACACACACACACACTATGTCTAGTGGATGTTTTGCCTGATTGAAGCTGTGCATCAAGGCAATGAGACGGTGGAATATGCTGACAGGAAGGTTCTCAGGAAGCCACAGGTGTGTTAACTCATTTGAAGATGATATATTTGCAGGGCTTATTTAAATACACACAATGGCAGCAAATGTGCTTGGCTGCAGAGAAGAGTCCTCGTGTTTACCTAACGCAAGCATGAGGTCAAGCAGACAGATGGAGACGGTGTCAGGAGACCAGGTGTGTCGTCGCCAAGATCAATAAATGACTGACTGAGCAAGAAGACAAACAATCGTAGTTTGGATTGCTGATTTCAAACTTCTCTGAGCCTTCAAGGACTTGCCTAAATATTGTCATCAACATTCAGACTCATGGATAATTATCCAAATAATTCACCTTTAGAAATGAGAAGATAAACACAGATATTATTGGTGCTTTTATTTTATAATTTTTTTCTGTATTGTGTAGTTATAATTATATTGTCATGTCTGTGTAATCATGTTTTGTGTTAAGTCATGTTTTTGTTTAGTTATAGGACTCTTTAGTTTCTGTCTTTTCACTCCCTTGTCTTGTTTCCATGATTACCCCATTAGTTTCACCTGTTCCACGTTTGGACTCATTGTGCACTCTTGTTTGTCACCATAGCAACCATTAGTTTTCACCTGTCACGTCACGCACCTGTTTCACGTTTTGAGTCACGCACCTGCTTTCACTAATCATGTCCATAGTATTTAAGTTCATTCATTTTCTGTTGTTCGTCCTCAGGGCCGGCCCGTGGCATAGGCCGTATAGGCAAATGCTAAGGGCGCCGTCCATCAGGGGGCGCCACGCCAGTGCCACAAATGTTGGAGAAAAAAAAAAAAAAGAAAGAAAGTTGGTACTATTATTTCTAAATACAAAAAATAATCCCACGTTAATTAAAATGCAAAGTAAAGCCTATTTAATAGAAATATTATTTGTTACAACATTACGCCCCCCCCCCCCCCCCCTCTCCCTTACCGTAACATGACTCTTTTTGGACGTCACCACATCAAAAAATCAACACAAGATGTCAAAACGGCCAAAACTGTCAGGTGCCCAAGGAAGAAAAAAGAGAAAAGAAGAGGAGTAGAAACGAGAAAAGACAGAGGTAGCAGGTAGGTAACGTTAGCCTACATGAAATTATTTGTCTGTTACAGAATGTGATAGTAACCTGGCTTGGTAGCATTAAGCTAATGTTACATGATTCGGCAATTGCTAATCAATAAATAGCTAGTTCTGTTTTAACGTCGGGTTAATATTGTGGAGGGGGCTAAATTGTTATGGAAAATAATAATGTAACATTAGGTAATTACTGTACTCCCACCTTACATTCCTCAGGTATTAGATCTTTTAAGCAGGTGTTTTTTGTTTACATTGTTATTGCCTTCTGGTTAGCTAATGTTTGCCCTGCAGGTAATAATCACTTGTCCACCCCTTTATATATTAGGTATAGTTGTAAGAAAAAAAAAAGAAAAGGTCAAAGATAAAGCTATTCGGTTTCTTGTGAGGGGGGGGGGTGCACCTAAAATCTTGCCTAGGGCGGGGCCTGTTTGTCCTGACGACCTCACACCACATTTATGCTCTGTCCATTTTTTCATGTCCATGTTCACGCTGCTCCTTTTTTGTCCATGCCAAGTAAGTTTTCTTTATTCAAGCCATAGTTTGCAAGTTTTGTTTAATTGTTCATAGTTTATTCTCCACCACTGTGCGCGCTTTTTGTTTGATCCTTTTTTTTTTGTATTTATAGTTAATAAATAAATCATGTACCTTAATTCCCGTCTCGCCCGTGCCAACTTTCCGTTGCATCCTGGAAAAGCACACACCCCGGACCAAGTCCTGACATATATGCTTTTACTTGTAATTGTATTGAATTGTGGACCCCAGGAAGACTAGTGGGTTGTTGAGGCAACCAGCTAATGGGGATCCTTAATAAAAATCAATCAAATCAACATCTTTGATGAACTGTTGATCGATGCGTGGTAACTCATTAGATAATAATGACTTATGTGACATTGCATAAAACTCAACTCAATCAATCAATCAATGTTTATTTATATAGCCCTAAATCACAAGTGTCTCAAAGGGCTGCACAAGCCACAACAAAATCTTCGGTTCAGATCCCACATCAGGGCAAGGAAAAACTCAACCCAGTGGGATGATAATGATAAACCTTGGAGAGGACCGCAGATGTGGGTGTGTTGAACAACTTCAGACGTATAATTGGTCCTACCTGTCCCTCATGTTTTCTAATATTCTCAAAACGTTTTCTTCTTCATATTTACATTCCCCCACCCCCGAAAAGATCAAGACATTACTGCTTAATTTTTTTTTTCTAATCTATTTGCTTAAAGCCAGGAGGAAGAAGGTAATTTGAACCGGAAATGAACCTGTGCTCAGTTGCCATAGTTACACATGTTCCAGTCCAAACTGGGATGGTTTCTTCTTAGCAAAGTTGACTTCTGTCTTGTGTTTTCTTCATTTCTCAGTTATAGTTTGATGGACCTGATCAGAGATGTGTGCAACAAAGACGATTCTTACTCGCACTTGCATTCATTTGATTTTTGGATGTGAAAAAAGAGGAGAACCTGAGATGTAAATGATTGATTAAGCCTACACTGTAGTCCATATAGAGCGCTACTTTTCCTTCTTTCATCTCAGACCAAGATGACAAGCAACCTTCTTCTTCATTCATTTTGCTGTCTTTCATGTTCATTAGGTGAACTTCTCCTTTCCTTCTGTGTCTGCAAGGAAAGAAAGAGGCTTGTCATCCAAGCTGTCCATCACTATTCCCTCTAGATTATCCCAAGGCGACATTGCATTATTTGAGTTCTTCCCACCCTAATCTGTATTTTTTTTGTCTCTCTGATCCCTTTTCTTCCTCCCGCGCACACGACACGTTTCAAAGCCGGTGTAAATTGAAAGGGTGGTAATGTTGAGCGTAGGTAAAAGGCTGTGAGAAGAGCTAGGAGGAAAGTGATCCCTGGAGGCCACAAGGAGTCATTTAAGTCTCTCTGATGTACGCTTGCTTGGCGGCGCTGGCTACACGCAGGTGATTTGTGTGTTGGAGATCACAGCGGGTGTGATGCTGGCTCTGAGTGACTGAATCATCACTGCTGGCCCAACAATGATGATTGAATTTCAAAGTCACCTGCCATGTTTTTTTTGCACCACTTGACTATTCCTTATCGCTGTCAAGCACATTTCACCAAGGTTGTTACTTTTGAGTCCACACTCTCCACTTGGCTGCAGCAATCCTTTTCTGCTGCCCCCTACGAAAGGGCACTGTACCGTGGTGGCCATCTTGGTATGAAACAAGAGGGAATGGTTAAAGAACCCAAAGGACATCAAATACAATAAAAGAGCACAGAGCTGCCACTTCAGGGGCGCCATTTTTACTAGAGCTGTCCAATAATGGCTTTTTTGCCGATATCCGATATTCCGATATTGTCCAACTCTCAATTACCGATTCCGATATCAACCAATATTGATATATACAGTGGTGGAATGAACACATTATTATGCCTAATTTTGTTGTGATGCCCCGCTGGATGCATTAAACAACGTAACAAGGTTTTCCAAAACAAATCAACTCAAGTTATGGAATAAAATGCCAACATGGCACTGCCATATTTATTATTGAAGTCACACAATGCATTTTTTTTTTTTTTAACATGCCTCAAAACAGCAGCTTGGAATTTGGGACATGCTCTCCCTGAGAGAGCATGAGGAGGTTAAGGTGGGCGGGTTGGGAGGGGCGGGGTTGAGGTGGGGGGGGGGGGGGGGGGGGTAGCGGTGGGTGTATATTGTAGCGTCCCGGAAGAGTTAGTGCTGCAAGGGGTTCTGGGTATTTGTTCTGTTGTCATTCTTGTTTGGTGTGGGTTCACAGTACAGCGCATATTTATAACAGTATTAAAGTTGTTTATACGGCCACCCTCAGTGTGACCTGTATGGCTGTTGACTAAGTATGTGTGGCATTCACTTGTGTGTGTGTGAAAAGCCGTAGATATTGTGTGACTGGGCCGGCACGCAAAGGCAGTGCCTTTAAGGTTTATTGGCACTCTGTACTTCTCCCTACGTCCATGTACACAGCGGCCTTTTAAAAAGTCATACATTTTACTTTTTCAAACCGATACCGATAATTTCTAAATATTACATTTTAAAGCATTTATCGGCCGATAATATCGGCAGCCCGATATTATTGGACATCTCAAATTTTTACATACAGCTCCAAAAATAAAACTGGGAAAAAAGCAGCAATAAATAATACATAGTACGCTCATAGACAAACAACAAGACAAAAACACCCTTTCACCCCCACATACACCGTGGTGGTGTCTGCAGGGCTCCATGCCATGGTCTGCTGGGAGCGTGGGGGTTTAGGAGACAGGAATAGACCCAATTAAGCAGCCAAGAGAGTCGACCCTTTCCTAGGCTGCCCACTCGCTCTCGACCAATGTATGGTCGATGTGAAAGAGTGAGAGTCCGTCCAAGGAGACCAAAGTGTCCGGGACATGCAAATCCTGCAAAGGCTCCATGAAGCTCGTCCATCGCGACTCTGCATCTCCTCCGGTCTCCTTATGCTGAGGCAGCAACTGCTGTCAGGCAGATCCAAAATTCCCCAAGAAGCAGCACAGAAGTCATAAAAGTGCCACCCCTTGTGGCAAAGTCCCAAACATCTCATTCTTCGGACCTCCTTAGATTGTGCAGGTGGAGCAAATCCTTCATGTTTGGAGGACTACTGGACATCCTCTGCCGTGAACCTTTGTTGACATACAAGGGACGTGTTCTTCCCCAGAATGTGACAAGAGTCAACATAAAGGACCACTGTGAAGGATGTTCCCAGCTGCAACAAAACACATGAAGCAGTTTAGGGGCAGGCCAAAGGTTGGTAAACATCAGGCATGGCCAAGCAGTTGTAATCCAAACCAGATTACCCAAAACGTTTGCAAGGCAACCATGATTGTTTGAGAATATGATCCTGCCTTGCAGCACACTTGCACGGAAGCACAATCACCTAATCCCACCCAATATGTCTTCCCTAATCACCAAAAATTATTCCTGGGCGCGGCCAGTGCTGCCGCTCACTGCTCCCCTCACTTCCCAGGGGGCGATCAAGGTTGATGGGTCAAATGCAGAGAATAATTTGGCCACACGTAGTGTGTGTGTGTGACAACCATTGGTACTTGAAGTACTTGATGATTCATCCCATATTCTTTGTGCCCTGCAGGGAACCCTTCGCCGGGTGACCTTCTCCGTGGTCAGCCAGGCCCAGGATCCTGGCTGCTACGACAGCGGCCTGGAGGACTCGGAGACCCCCAGCAGCAAGAGTTCATCGGGGCCACGCATGGGAGCCCTGCCGCTGCCGGAGGAAGGTTACGAGCGCACCACACCCGAGGGCAGTGTGGGGGAGGAGGAGCATGTGGAGAACGGTCAGTAGACACACACACACACAAACACGCACGCGCGCACACACACACGAACACACACACACACACACACACACACACACACACACACACACACATACACAAACACGCGCACACACACAGACACATACGCGCATACACACACACACACACACACGCACACACACACACACACACACACACACACACACACACACACACAGTCTAACATGCTAGCATGTTGTCAACTAACCAAAATGTATTATAATAACTACACCATACAGTACACAACATAGTATTATTATAACTACATCACACAGTACACATAGTTATTATAATAACTACATCACACAGTACACAACATAGTTATTATAATAACTACACCATACAGTACACAACATAGTTATTATAATAACTACATCACACAGTACACAACATAGTTATTATAATAACTACATCACACAGTACACAACATAGTTAATATAATAACTACACCATACAGTACACAACATAGTTATTATAATAACTAAATCACACAGTACACAACATAGTTATTATAATAACTACATCACACAGTACACAACATAGTTATTATAATAACTACATCACACAGTACACAACATAGTTAATATAATAACTACACCATACAGTACACAACATAGTTATTATAATAACTACACCATACAGTACACAACATAGGTATTATAATAACTAAATCACACAGTACACAACATAGTTATTATAATAACTACACCATACAGTACACAACATAGTTATTATAATAACTATACCATAAATCAAACTCCTTTTCATTGAGGGCCACATTGCAGTTATATCTGCCCTCAGTGGGCCGCTTGTAACACCAAGTATTTGTAAATAAGTATACATAAATATTAATGTTTTATCGCTTCATATTTTTATTTTTATTACATAATACTTGATGCTTTTAAATCATCAGTCGAGCAGATATTCAAGTATGTATTTGTATTTCAACAAAAAGGATTTTGAAAGAGATAGGTTAGCGCTCTTAATGCTGACTGAGTAGTTGGCACTTGATTATTGCAACATTGGTTGGGTATATAATTGTCAAGGTCGAAAGGCCCGTTCCATTTTCTCATGCATCCCAATCATTACAAAACTTTAAAAATGTTGGTTTAGGTCAATGAAATGATAGAATTCCAGCACATGAGACAGTCGTGCATTTTATTCATGCAGCTGGTTTCAAAGGTGAAAATGATGAACGACAAAAGGACATTGGATACAAACACAGTTGCCTTTACGTAGTTAAAAAGGTCAGTTCTGAGTTTTTTTTAGAAAGGACTTCCAAAGTTTAGGGAAAAATTTGTTGATTCTAAGTCCTGTTGAATTTTTCATTTTGCATTGCAAACGTCAATTTCTATGTGGTGTTCCTGAACTCTCTATTGAGTGCCTGGACCGCAAAGAACCTAGTCCTGTCCAAGAACTGTCCTGTACGCCTGCATTTCTTTTCAACCGAAACTCAGTCTTTTGTGGTTCTCTGCTGCTTAAAGCTATATACACATACATGATTTTTTATTTTACATTCTTTTTTCTTTTGACAACCAAATTGGTTTCCCTTGAAATCAGGACTTCAGCTATTTAAAAAAAGCTGTTTTCTATGTATCCCTTGCACAGCTGAAAGAACTGTGGTGATGCATGAAGGCCACTATAACCTTGCATGAAGGCCACTATAGCCTTGCATGGCTTTAAACGGGCAATAACGCTGACCTTGGTCTTTGGGTGTGAGGAGGCTTCACTGACCTCTTCAATCAGCATTCTTGGGATCGTAAAAGAATCCGATACGTAACTTCCTCTAGTCCGTGTACGTCATCCTAACTTTCAATAAAAGTGTTTTCTGAGGTGTCTCAGGGACAGCCGAGCACAGCTGGATCTGGATCAGCAGATCTTCTGCTGGCTCTGCCTTTTCTCGTGTCTTTCTTCACTGATTGTTCAGTCATGTCCTGTGTTCAAACCTCTGAAATGTAATCACCTAAAATATTGTTTCATCGTGTTTTCAGATGCCAGACAGCTGCCAGATGTGGCTTTGACCGGAAAGTGTACGCGGGAGTGTGATGAGTTCGGCCACTCAGACACGTGTTGGATGCCCATGCGCTCGTCCCCACGCCAACGCCACGGCAGCGACCCCCCGCGACTTTCCACCTTTGCCCCCGGTGACGACAACAACAATCTGCGAAGGAACGATCACGAGAGCGACAGCGAGAGCGCAGGGAGTGCCGGGAGCTCGGATCCAGGGATTGTCGTCCCCGGAGAAGGTCAGAGGTTACCCCTAGTCAACGGTGACCCTCTGGGTACCTTAGGAAGAGCCAATAAGAACATGGGCGACCACAATCGGAACCTTCTCAACCGGAAGATGACCTCGGCGTCGTACGACACCTTCAGCAGCGCAGGCTTTGGGAGGCGCCAACAGGAGGAGGGAGGAGGAGAAGAAGGCCAAAACCCAGCGGAGGTCATACCTCTCACCCGAACTGGAGGGGACTTCAAGACCACGTCCTGCCTCACATTGTCACGCCGTGAAGTCTACCTGTGACCTCCTCCGGCACGCAGCAATCGGCCTTTAGTCAGACTTGTCAACATGATGCTTGACTAGAAGTTGTATATGCATTGAGAACTTGTGGATTCTAATATTTATACTTCAGCCAGTGATGCATCAACTCTTTTGAGAGCTCCTGCCAGGAGTACTTTCCTTTAAAAAGACTACAAAACAAGAAGAAAAAGAAGTGAACGTTGCCTGCAGGCACTGATTCTATCATGTCCATGTGGAGGAGGACGACATCATCTCTCCTTCATTGTTTTTCTACCTGAATCTGATGCATGCCTGACCTTCTGCCTCTGAGAGAAAGACTTGAAATTTTCATCACAACGCAAACTTTCAAGAGTCAAGCGGCAAACGTTCAAAGTTTAGCGATAAGCAGAAAAAAATACAACTTAGCTATCCGGTTTGAATTTATTGAAGCAGAATTAGCGTCACACTATACCAACAAAAAATAATATACATTTTTAATAATAAACACACCACTTTACAAAAATAAAGTGGCAACAACACAGAATTCAAACCTGACATTTGCAAGCAACAGACTGAATCTTGCGTATTTTCATTTTAAAGCAAATGCTGACAAAAACCAATTCCCATCCAAATTGTGATTCTAATTTATTACGAATCTAAATTGGTTTGTTATTTTTAAGAGTAAATTTTTAAACTGAGAATTTTGTTTATTTTACTCGCTGCGCGTATACGTCATATGTCAGCACCCAAGAGGACCTTTTGTAACCTTTTTTGAAAAAGTTTTGTTATAACTTGCATCATTATTACAATTCCAATATAAAGATTAGACCAATAATATCATCTGAGAATCAGTTTGAATCCAGAATCAATTCTGTATTCCAAGAATAGGAATTCAATTTAATAGGGAGTTGTTGTAAGATCAACAACCCGAGCAAAGGCTGTATTTGTCATATTCAGACTTTTTTATGTTGATTTGATTTCCTGAAGTTGCAACTTTTCACTTTTACGACATCTTTATTTTATGCTGATTTTCTGTAGTTATTTGGTTTATGTTATGTTTTTGTAAATAAATAAATACAAATTATGGTAACATAACTTTAAACTCCCCCATCTTTTTCATGTAAAACGACAACTTTTTGAAATTATTTTGTTACACCTTTATTTTTGGTTTAGACATTTTTATCAAAATATTACAACTTTATTCAAGTAAAACAAAGTCTCGTAACACTATGATTTTATTCAAATAAAATTGCAAGAGATACTCAGATTTTGTTCTCGAAAACATCGTAAGCCGGCTAGTTGTGAAGCGTTTGTGATTCCAAAGATGTGGAGGACCTCAGGCAGGCTGCAGGTAAGATGAGTCTTTACTTCAATACACAAGGCAACATACCAAACTGGGTGCTAGGTTAGCATGGCATTAAGATAGCTGAGTGAAAAACATACGTAGCGTGAAACAAACAACAAACAAATCGTCGTCTGTAGCGAACAATGGAGCAGAAACTAAGACTGGAAAACACCAGAATATAAAAGGGAGTGATTGGGGAAGAACCAAGTGAGGACACTAATCAATTAGAGAAAGCAGGTGCAGCTAATCAGTCACCTAGCAATAGGAAAATGTAACCAAGGAAGCAAAGGAGCATCGAAAAACATATCAGGCCACTAAACTAAGGAGAATAATACACAGACTCTAACCTGGTGGGACAAATCATAACAATACGTTTTAAAACTGTTCTCATAGGACATTAGTGTCTTTTACAACTTTTTCCTAAAAATAAACATCGAACTATATTCTTGTAATTTTTCTTACTGGTAATTTAATTTCTTTCTTTTCGTAAGTTAAAACATTTTCCCTGTATTATTACAACTTTATTATAAAATGATGACTTTCTTCTTATAGCGCCATATTATATTTCCCATTTAGTGTGGCTCTAATACTTCTTCGTACAATGTAGACCAGTTAGATAAGACAAGGTTGAGTAAAAATACAAGTAGTCTGTTAGTTATATGCGGCTTACATTAGTGTCAATTGTTTCTTGAGGAACACCAACTGTACTTTTACTTCCAGTATAGTACCAATGAACAAGTGTACAGTACAAAGCAATTATTATAGATCATCTTAATGATCCCTAAAGCAGGTACTCTTTTTTTCTATACTGCAACTATGTGAATTTTGATAATAATCTCATGTAACCACTCAGAGCACGAGCGCATAAATAGCATCACAGTGGGTCTGACCTCATGCCTTCACACACAGCCTGTATGTCCTGGATATTAAGTATGCCTACATTGGAAAACAAAGCAGCGTTCTCCACTCACCTACAAGACTGTGACCCTGCGTGTGCATGAACACGCCAACAGGCACACGCACCTACACACAAACTGGCGTGGAGGCATGAATCCTCGAATCCATACATTGACTTCACCACAAAGACAATGGGCATTGGCTTTCCTGCAGCACACTTATGCATACAAACATTGAATAACATGCAGCTCCATTAAAAGAACTTCCATCACAACGTGTAAGATTCAACAGTGCGCAGATAAAACATGCATCCATCCATCCATTTTCTACCGCTTGTCCCTCTATCCCAGCTGCACTTGAGTGAAAGGAGGGGTACACCCTGGACAAGTATCCACCTCATGGAAGGGGCCAACACAGATAGACAACATTCACACACTAGGGACCATTTAGTGTTGCCAATCAATCTATCAGGTGTATGTATTTGGGGGTGGGAGGGGCCTATCCCCAGGTGCATGTCTTTGGAGGTGGGACGAAGCCGGAGTACGCGGAGGGAACCCACGCGGTCACGGGGAGAACATGCAAACTCCACAGAGCCCAGGGATCAAACCCAGGACCTTCTTATTGTGAGGCACACGCACACACCACAATCCTACTGTGCTGTCCAGATAAAACATAGTCAGCGTAATGTAAGTAGGACTCATAGTCTGGAGTAATTATGCTAACCCTTTTCTTCCTTTTCTGGGAATAAAAAGGCTTTTTGGGAATATTTGCTTACGTCTGTACTGTAACTAACGGTGTGCTTAAAGACCAATAGAGATGAAGATGGCAGGAAGAGAGGAAACACTTTTAAATTCAGATTGCACAAAGCGCAACCCCATGCTTCTGTGCATGAACTCTTTCGCCCTTTCCCACTTTTGTAGAGCGGCGGCTGCAGACGGAGACCTGCACATCTTAATTCCCATCATGAGATAATCGGGTTAGCACGTCCCTCTGGTCTTAATGAGTCCCTTTTATGGCTCCTCTCCTCCCTTCATCTTACACAATCTTATTATCAACGTCTCAATATGTGAATGTAACCGCAATTTGTCAGGAAGTGTGTCTCCTCATTGTTCTGGTGCTTTCCGAGCAGATAATGAGGGGAGGGAATAGGTTTAAGATTCTTATGGAGTATGAGTGGGACAGCAAGCATTTGATGCCTATCCATGTATATATACTGTATGTACCTTCTACAAGCGTGTGTCTCCCTGGAGCTGTCTTCATTCCCTGACAGACTTTATCCACTGCTGGAATGGATGCTCCAAAAAGGAACGTTTTGCCAAGAGACCCTTTATCTCTGCTGTTTTAAGGCAGTTTCATGATTGCACCTTTCAAGGGAACTCGCTGTAAATGAATCAGTGTGAGAGTGTAACCTTTGATATAATATACTGCACGTTTAAACATGTTTCACTACTGCAAAAACAAGAGGGGTGGCAGTCCTAAAGAGGACATTTTAGCAGACTGGACAGTGGACATTGGACTGTCCTCCCCTCTCTTAAGCCCCTGTAGATAGCCATGTACAGACACTTGACTGGATACCGTAAAGGACAACGGCATGCTGAAGCTCTTCAAATCTGCACTTCTCATGAAAGAAAAAAAATGTCTTAGGGAGATTTTGTTTTCTTCCTTAGTTGTTTACTTTTCTTTCGAGATTTACTCTGTTTTTCGCTCTCCTCTTAACGACTTAATGAACTAATTGCATTTGCTATGACAAGAAAGAAGAGACCTGTCAGCACATGGTTTGGTTATGAAGAAGAATCCTGTAAAAGTTTCAATTTGACATTAAAAACGTCAAATACTTCCACGTTTGATTTGTCATGACTCTTGTCACGATTATAGATTATAGCTGTACGATTAGGGTATAAGTAATAATCACAGTTTCACAAAAATGTACGAAACCCCATAGACATTATTTAGTTGTTTGTTACTGTCAGAAATAATATAACTGTTCAGATTTAGGGTTAGGGTTAAATGCACTGTCCGTGTATGATAAGCCAGGATGGCGCCCAAACCGCACGCAAGGCCCCCTGGGGACCCCGATCAGAAACAACAGTTGCACAACGACAGGAGCATTGATCTGCATGGCCGTGTCAGGTCGGATGGACCTTGAACACGGCTGTCGTGGAATGACGAGTTGTGCTGATCTCCCTAGATGACCTTTCTAGAGGGCTCGTCAGCGTTGGATGTCAACGAAGTGGTCAGAAGGTCAGCGTAGTCTCCTCTTCAGGGCAGAAAAGAGGGCCCTCAAGGCCACCAATAAGTCCTCCCACCTGGTGCAGATCCTATGAAACATTAAAAGTTGTGATTTCACCAACCCCGCAAAAGTGTGCTTGGGGTGGAAGCTGCTTTTGTAAATGAGCGCATGGGTGTCGGTCTCCTTAAAGAACACCCTGATGTCCAAATTATGCGTGTTGGCAAAGTCTGGACCCTTAAATCTAGCGGTGTCCAAAAAGTCGACCGATGTCATGCTAGTGGTTGACTTAATGGTGATGTTTTTGTTGTGGGAGTTCAGCGCGTTCAAAAACACGCTGAACTCCTCACTAGAAAGAGTCGAGGCGCCCCAGATGACCTCCAGGTACCGAAAATAGTGGAGAGGAGGTTTTGGACAAGTGGCCAAGGCAGAGGTCTTCCACTCTGCCACGAAAATGTTGGCATAGGCAGGTGCAAATTTCTTGGCCATAGCAGTGCCCTTAATTTGGAGGTATAAAATGACCATCACATTCAAAGTCATTTCTCCTCAAATTAATTTCAAGGAGCTGCAAGAGCTCCTTTTCGGGCCTGATGACATCCTGGTACCTGTAAAAGACATTTTTGACAGCTTGAATACCCTCATCGATGTCAATATTTGTATAAAGGCCGTCAATGTTAATAGCGAACAAGATGACATCCGGGGGAATCTGCAAATTCTTGATTTTATCGATGAAATCGGAAGTATCCCTGAGGTAGCTGTCGTGTCGAACGGAGCGTGGCGTTAAACAGTAATCAAGGAACTCTGCCGCTCTATACGTCTCGATGCTGCAGTCAGACACAATGGGCCGGCCCGGAGGGATCTCGTGGGGCTTGCTCCACTTGTGTGGCTCCTTATGGATTTTTAGGAGCATATAGAATCTGCGGGGGCGAGGATCCAGCTCACATAAAAGGTACTTTTTATGTTTGTCATTGATACATTTTTTAAGTAAAAGATTGTGGACAATCTTTTCTACCATGTGGATGGCTTGGGAATAGATGGGTTCTGTCAGTGGTTGGTAATAGGTGGTATCCCCCAACTGTCTGGTGCTCTCCCATATATATTGTGACCTGTCAAAAATCACAACAGCACTACCCTTATCAGCTGGTTTGATAACAATGCTTGTTCCTCTTTAGACTGTGGAGGGCCTCAACTTCGTCCCGCGTCAGGTTTGGAGCGACCGCAGGTGCGCAACCCGAACCGAGCGAGGAAGCCCATCCGCCCCGACCATCGCTTGGAACTCCGGAGGCAGAAGTCCAGGCGAGGGCTACGGGTAACTGTCCATTTGAAGGTCGGCAACCTGGAAGGGTGGGATGTGGCTAATATTAGAGTCGCCGATCACCAAGACCCTCTTGTGGCCGACAGCCTCCAATCCACCATTTTACGTGTAGTGTCAATGTGTCTGATGGGCCTATAAGTGGTAGGTGAGAAAGGGCTAGTACGAATGATATCCTGTACTAAATAAATACATTCTGGCACTGACAAATTATGTGGGGTTTTTGGGACAGAAGACACCTTATGTGTGGTCTTTTTTTGCATCCCAGAAAACAGCTGGGGCCAGCTGGGAGGCGTGTCAGGCAGAGACGGGGGCGGGGCCGGAGAAGGCACCCTAGGCTCCCATTCCTCAGAATGTGGGTCCCGAGGCTCGATAAGCGGGGCCACGGAAGGTGTCGGCTCCTGCGGTAAGTGATCGTCGGCCTTGGTCTGCCTAGGGGTACCCTGCACTTCATCAGCTCTGTGTACAAGAGCTATTACATTATGTCTTACAGGTGAGATCGGAGGAGGCGGCGTTCTGCAGGGTGCAGGACGGAGCTGGATCGGCGGATCTTCCAGAATGGTGTCGTCCGCGGGCCTGCTGCACGGAGTGCGCTGTCGTGTCCCTCTCTGCTCTCTGGGTGGTTCCGTGACTGCAGAAGTGGGCGAGAAGCGGGAGAAGGGGATTGGGGTCACCTGTGCTGGAGGACCTCCTTCCCATTCCACCTCAGGAGACCAGTCACAGCCGACGGGGTCGGTGATGGTGGCCACCGAAGCGCGGGTGACGAACTGCGGTGACGGAGGTTGGGGTGGTTTCTCCTTCTCCGCGTCGACAGGTGTGTCAAAGAGGTCAGCGACGATCCGAGTCCGGGCCGGGCGCACAATCTCAGCATCGACACGGGTGTCGGCGAGGGCCGCGACGATCCGAGTCTCTGCCTGCTGGAGAGTGTTCCCCATCAGTCTGCGTCCCAGATGTTTCCTCGCCCATGTAGAGGCCATCTGGAAGGCGGGCCTCCAGTCCTCACCAATTAAAGTGACCAGTTTGTCCATTTCAACTTGGAGAGTTTTTTTTATAGTGGTCTCTTAAAATAAGCACCGTCGTAAATGCCCAGTTCTTGGCATGCCCATGATCAAAGACTCAGTGTCGGGATTCGTGACAGTCGGTCTGGTCATGGTAGTCAGTGTCAGCTCCATTTTTGTAATAGTCTGTGGCTGATTGTCTTTTGTGACATTATTCAAATGATGTAATAATTTTGGCTATTCTGGTCATTTATTTTGGCTTTTAAGTTCAAATCAGTGTCTATTGTGGAATTCTGAGGGGGTACATTCCCCCCAGAAGCGCCCCTGCGCTTCTTGCGTGTCCTCCTGGAAAGAGGAGGACTGCGGGAAGCCTTTGAGGTAAGTTTTCAGGCATAAAGTATGCCTGAAGATGAAACAATTGAGGCGCCAAACCCATGCTCTGTTTAGCTGGGCGTGCGCTGCTCCAAAAATGCAGCTGGGAGGCGCTGTGGCGCACCTCTTGCTGTTCGTCTCCATAATGGCGGCGTGTGTTCGAGCGTGGGCGAGGTTGGCCACCAAAGTGGGATCTTTGGTGTCCTCGTGCCACCTCCGCATAAGTTCTGCAAGGCGCATGCTGAAAACGCTGCGAAAAACGGCCGTCTGGGTCGTAATAATGGCCGTCTTCCGGGGGGAACCAATCTGGAGGCGGAAACTGGCACTGCGGTCTTCGTTTCCACCCGGACCTGACCGGGATCCATCCGTCGTCATACCACTGTGACATTCAAATCAAATCAAATCAACTTCATTTATAAATCAGATTTAAAATTTATCACAGAGGTAGCCAAAGTGCTGTACAATAGGCAGGTTAAAAGATAATATGAGAACCGAGCAAACACAACACAACACAAACAGAGCAGGATAAAAAATAAATAACTAAAATAAATAGAACATAAAAACATAAAAACAGGTTGACAGCAGGTGCATTGTGGGGCGCCATAGCAGGATGGATATCACTCTGTTAAAAGCCATGGAATAAAAGTATGTTTTTAAGAGAGATTTAAAAAACAAGAAGAGAGAAGGCTTGTCTAACACTCAGAGGTAGGTCGTTCCAGAGCTTGGGAGCAGCAGCGGCGAAAGCTCTGTCACCTCTAAGCTTCAGCCTTGTGTTAGGGACCGTCAGTAGCAGCTGATCGGCTGATCTTAGGGATCGGGTGGGGCAGTAAGGCTGAAGGAGGTCGGAGAGATATGTTGGAGCGAGGTTGTTTAGACATTTAAAAACAAATAGAAGGAGTTTAAAATTGATTGGGTAACGCACAGGGAGCCAGTGAAGGGACGCTAATATAGGGGTGATGTGCTCACATCTGCGGGTCTGCGACTTCGACCGAACAACTTAACTTCTGTTCAGGATGACTGACAGGTGAGCTGGGAAAGAAAAAGCAACATTCAGACTAAAAAGGACAGCGGTGAATTGCTGCCCTCCTGTGGACTTCAACGGCAATTGCACACAAAGAAATTCATTATTTCCAAGTGTGCCTTATTTAGTGTCCCAGACTTCGCAGGGGGGGAAAAGTCTGCATTCTTTCCGAGTGTCCCTTATTTAGAGGACCAAACTTATGAAGAAAAAACTCTGGCTATTGCCCAAGTGTCTTTTAATGACAGCAATAGACTCTGGAGGGGAACATACGCTCTCCTGTGGACTTAACTGCAATTGCACACATAAAGAAATTAATTCTTTCCAAGTGTGCCTTATTTAGCTTGCCAGACTTCGCAGTATTTTTATAGCCCTAAATCACATGTGTCTCAAAGGGCTGCACAAGCCGCAACGACATCCTGGGCTCAGATCCCACATCAGGGCATAGTGTTGCATCATCCCATGTATCACTCCGTCACCCCATATATACGCTATATTTCCATGCATCACTCCTTCACCCCATATATATATGCTATATTTCCATGTATCACTCCTTCACTCCATATATATATATACTGTATATACGCTATATTTCCATGCATCACTCCTTCACCCCATATATATATACGTTATATTTCCATGCATCACTCCTTCACCCCATATATATATACGCTATATTTCCATGTATCACTTCTTCACCCCATATATATATATATACGCTATATTTCCATACATCACTCCTTCAACCCATATATATATATATATATACGCTATATTTCCATGCATCACCCCTTCACCCCATATATATATATATATATATATATATATATATATATATATATATATATATATATATATGCTATATTTCCATGCATCACTCCTTCACCCCATATATATATATATATATATATATGCTATATTTCCATGCATCACTCCTTCACCCTATATGTATATACGCTATATTTCCATGCATCACTCCTTCACCCCATATATATATACGTTATATTTCCATGCATCACTCCTTCACCCCATATATATATACATTATATTTCCATGTATCACTTCTTCACTCCATATATATATACGTTATATTTCCATGCATCACTCCTTCACCCCATATATATATACGTTATATTTCCATGTATCACTTCTTCACCCCATATATATATATACGTTATATTTCCATGTATCACTTCTTCACCCCATATATATATACACGCTATATTTCCATGTATCACTTCTTCACCCCATATATATATACGCTATATTTCCATGCATCACCCCTTCACCCCATATATATATATATATATATATATATATATATATATATATATCGGTATATATATATATATATATATATATATATATATATATATATGCTATATTTCCATGCATCACTCCTTCACCCCATATATATATATATATATATATATATATATATGCTATATTTCCATGCATCACTCCTTCACCCTATATGTATATACGCTATATTTCCATGCATCACTCCTTCACCCCATATATATATATATACGTTATATTTCCATGCATCACTCCTTCACCCCATATATATATACGTTATATTTCCATGTATCACTTCTTCACCCCATATATACATACGTTATATTTCCATGCATCACTCCTTCACCCCATATATATATATACGTTATATTTCCATGTATCACTTCTTCACCCCATATATATATACGTTATATTTCCATGTATCACTTCTTCACCCCATATATATATATATATACGCTATATTTCCATGTATCACTTCTTCACCCCATATATATATATATACGCTATATTTCCATGCATCACCCCTTCACCCCATATATATATATATATATATATATATATATATATATATATATATATATATATATATATATATATATGCTATATTTCCATGCATCACTCCTTCACCCCATATATATATATATATATATATATATATATATATATATATATATATATGCTATATTTCCATGCATCACTCCTTCACCCTATATGTATATACGCTATATTTCCATGCATCACTCCTTCACCCCATATATATATATATATATATATATATATATATATATATATATATATATATATATATATATATGCTATATTTCCATGCATCACTCCTTCACCCTATATGTATATACGCTATATTTCCATGCATCACTCCTTCACCCCATATATATATATATACGTTATATTTCCATGCATCACTCCTTCACCCAGAGCCGGCCCAAGGCATATGCGTACTAAGCGCTTGCTTAGGGCCCCGCAGCCACCAGGGGGCCCCCAAAAGCAATTAACAAAAAATTCTTTTTTTTTTTTTTTTGCATGTACAGTCTGACTGATGATTTCTAAATGATCAAAGATATATTATTGTACAAAAACACAATTTTAGGTCAACATTTTTGCACATTGCTGTTTCAGGTTTTTGTTACCAAAAATAATAAAGTGAATCAGAATCAGCTTTATTGTCCAGTTATGTTTAACACACATGGAATTTAACTTCAGTAGACTGCGCTCTCTTTGTACAAAGTAAACATTAAATATGAACAATTAACTAAAAATATAAACTAGTAATTAAAGACTAATATGTACAAGACTGATGAGACAAGATGACACTTTTACTGTAAATACAAAGCTTTATCACTTGGACTGTTCAACCCCAGGCCACTCTTGTAGCTGAATGTTTTCTACATTTTAAGATTAGGAACCATATGTGGCACTCTGGACATCATTCGTTCATTTATTGGTATTATTTATGTTCTTAACTGGGCCACCCCCATATCTTTAGAAATGACATGTCATTTGTAAAGACATGCCAGGCTGACAATAGGATAATGTAAACACTGCCAGAGCCGCAATGAGTTTATAGTTGGTGTGTGAATGATCAACAATCAATATTATTGGCAGAAATAGAGGGCCCCAAAATCAAATTTTGCTTAGGGCCCCATGGAGGCTTTGGCCGGCACTGCCTTCACCCCATATATATATACGTTATATTTCCATGTATCACTTCTTCACCCCATATGTATATACGTTATATTTCCATGCATCACTCCTTCACCCCATATATATATACGTTATATTTCCATGTATCACTTCTTCACCCCATATATATATACGTTATATTTCCATGTATCACTTCTTCACCCCATATATATGTACGCTATATTTCCATACATCACTCCTTCAACCCATATATATATATACGCTATATTTCCATGCATCACCCCTTCACCCCATATGAATATATATATATATTTATATGCTATATTTCCATGCATCACTCCTTCACCCTATATATATATATGCTATATTTCCATGCATCACTCCTTCACCCCATATATATATATATATATATGCTATATTTCCATGCATCACTCCTTCACCCTATATATATATACGTTATATTTCCATGCATCACCCCTTCACCCCATATGAATATATATATATATTTATATGCTATATTTCCATGCATCACTCCTTCACCCTATATATATATATGCTATATTTCCATGCATCACTCCTTCACCCCATATATATATATATATATATGCTATATTTCCATGCATCACTCCTTCACCCTATATATATATACGTTATATTTCCATGCATCACTCCTTCACCCCATATATATATATGCTATATTTCCATGCATCACTCCTTCACCCTATATATATATATGCTATATTTCCATGCATCACTCCTTCACCCCATATATATACGCTATATTTCCATGCATCACTCCTTCACCCCATATACAGGTAAAAGCCAGTAAATTAGAATATTTTGAAAAACTTGATTTATTTCAGTAATTGCATTCAAAAGGTGTAACTTGTACATTATATTTATCCATTGCACACAGACTGATGCATTCAAATGTTTATTTCATTTAATTTTGATGATTTGAAGTGGCAACAAATGAAAATCCAAAATTCCGTGTGTCACAAAATTAGAATATTGTTTAAGGCTAATACAAAAAAGGGATTTTTAGAAATGTTGGCCAACTGAAAAGTATGAAAATGAAAAATATGAGCATGTACAATACTCAATACTTGGTTGGAGCTCCTTTTGCCTCAATTACTGCGTTAATGCGGCGTGGCATGGAGTCGATGAGTTTCTGGCACTGCTCAGGTGTTATGAGAGCCCAGGTTGCTCTGATAGTGGCCTTCAACTCTTCTGCGTTTTTGGGTCTGGCATTCTGCATCTTCCTTTTCACAATACCCCACAGATTTTCTATGGGGCTAAGGTCAGGGGAGTTGGCGGGCCAATTTAGAACAGAAATACCATCGTCCGTAAACCAGGCACGGGTAGATTTTGCGCTGTGTGCAGGCGCCAAGTCCTGTTGGAACTTGAAATCTCCATCTCCATAGAGCAGGTCAGCAGCAGGAAGCATGAAGTGCTCTAAAACTTGCTGGTAGACGGCTGCGTTGACCCTGGATCTCAGGAAACAGAGTGGACCGACACCAGCCGATGACATGGCACCCCAAACCATCACCCAACCATGCAAATTTTGCATTTCCTTTGGAAATCGAGGTCCCAGAGTCTGGAGGAAGACAGGAGAGGCACAGGATCCACGTTGCCTGAAGTCTAGTGTAAAGTTTCCCACCATCAGTGATGGTTTGGGGTGCCATGTCATCTGCTGGTGTCGGTCCACTCTGTTTCCTGAGATCCAGGGTCAACGCAGCCGTCTACCAGCAAGTTTTAGAGCACTTCATGCTTCCTGCTGCTGACCTGCTCTATGGAGATGGAGATTTCAAGTTCCAACAGGACTTGGCGCCTGCACACAGCGCAAAATCTACCCGTGCCTGGTTTACGGACCATGGTATTTCTGTTCTAAATTGGCCCGCCAACTCCCCTGACCTTAGCCCCATAGAAAATCTGTGGGGTATTGTGAAAAGGAAGATGCAGAATGCCAGACCCAAAAACGCAGAAGAGTTGAAGGCCACTATCAGAGCAACCTGGGCTCTCATAACACCTGAGCAGTGCCAGAAACTCATCGACTCCATGCCACGCCGCATTAACGCAGTAATTGAGGCAAAAGGAGCTCCAACCAAGTATTGAGTATAGTACATGCTCATATTTTTCATTTTCATACTTTTCAGTTGGCCAACATTTCTAAAAATCCCTTTTTTGTATTAGCCTTAAGTAATATTCTAATTTTGTTACACACGGAATTTGGGATTTTCATTTGTTGCCACTTCAAATCATCAAAATTAAATGAAATAAACATTTGAATGCATCAGTCTGTGTGCAATGAATAAATATAATGTACAAGTTACACCTTTTGAATGCAATTACTGAAATAAATCAAGTTTTTCAAAATATTCTAATTTACTGGCTTTTACCTGTATATATATATATGCTATATTTGCATGCATCATATCACTAACACAAAGAAGTCACATTTGAGGAACACATTTCTACAAATGTACACACATCTATGAATATACACTTTTGCATCATTCCAGCGTTCCTTGTCTTGTCTGTAAAATACATTTCATATATAGTTCAAATAATTCCAGGGTTATGTGGCAATTACTTATTTTTAAAATACCGTGCATCTGGGAAGTATTTACAGCACTTATTTATTCATTTTGTTCATATTTTGTTACATTAAAGCCTTATTCCAAAATGAAATAAATTCATTTTTGACCTCAACATTCTACGCACAATACCCTGTTATGACAATGTGAACTTTTTTTTATTTTAATTCGTGCAAATGTATTAAAAAAAAAATAAAATCTCATGCACATAAATATTTATAGCCTTCACTCAATACTTAACTGACGCACCTTTAGCAGCAATTAATGTCTCAAGTCTTTTTGAATACGATACCACAAGCTTGGCACACCTATCTTTGGGCACTTTCAACTATTCCTCTTTGCAGCAGCTCTCAAGCTCCATCAGGTTGGATGGGAAGTGTTGCTTTTCATCCAGGATGTCTCTGTACATTGCTGCATTCATTTTCCCCTCTGTCCTTACAAGTCCCCCACTTCCTGTTGCTAAAACCATCCCCACAGCATGATGCTGCCACCACCATGTTCATTGTAGGGATGGTATTGACCTGGTGATGAGCGCTGCCTGCTTCCCTCCAAATAGGATGCCTGGCATTTGTGCCAAAGATTTCAATCTGTGTCTTATCAGACCAGAGAATTTAGTTGCTCATGGTCTGAGAGTCTTTCAGGTGCATTTTGGCAAACTTTTTACTCAGCATTGGCTTCCAAGTGGCCTCTCTACCATACAGGCCTGATTCTGGAAGGTTCTCCTCTCTCCACATAGGAATGCTGTAGCTGTGACAGAGTGACCATGGTCTTGGTCACCTCCCCGACTAGACTAAGATGAATGCAGCAATGTACAGAGACATCCTGGATGAAAACCTTCCCATCCAACCTGATGGAGCTTGAGAGCTGCTGCAAAGAGGAAAGTTCCCAAAGTTACTGTAGGTGTGCCAAACTTGTGGCATGGTGTTCAAAAAGACTTGAGGTGTAATTGCTGACAAAAGTACAAGTATTGTGCAAAGTCTGTGAAGACTTACGTACATGTGATTGTTTAGTTGTAATAAGTTTGCAAATATGGGTGTAGGAGCAGCAGACAACAGAGGTTATATAAGTGCACTACACACACTCCATACTGTCATCAAACATGCAAAGTTGTGTTCAAGTATCATGTCCTATACATAGAAGATACAAATACAGTTCTTAATGTTTATCTTTAGAAGACAATACTGCTTGGAGACAAGTACATGTCCATGTCCTTATTTAACAGGGACCTAAATAAGGTAACTGGAAGTACACATCTGTATTTGTTTATATTTACCTGATAAGCATGTCAAGTTGAAATAACAGAGGTCTAAGAACAGACCCCGGAGGGACTCCCAGTTGCCAAATGATATAACAGTAATAACATAAGGATGATTATGTTCCAATATATTAAGCACATCCATTCTTGCTATAATTTATTACGCCAGCAGGAAATTCCAAGCTCAGGTATTGGAATAATAAACAGCAGCTAGGCTAGAATGGAATCTAAAGACCTGGGGCCTTATTTATCAAGCGTCTTAGAATTACTCCTAAGAAGTCTGCTAAGAGTTGACTTATGAGTAAAGAAATTATTCGCTGAAAGCTGCACTTAAAAGTGAGTTATCAAGCGTCTTACTCACATTTTCAGCGAAGTGTAGGACTGAATCTTAAGTGTCACACTCAGAGCTCAATTACGACATTACTATGTGCCACAAACGGAATTTTAGGTGACGTCATTCCTGTGTCCATAGAAATGACCAATCACGGAAGGGAATCCCTTGTCTAATAATAAAGAAATATCTTAGAAATATTGAAGTGGACAATGGGAGTGTATATTTTGACAATAAACTACAAAATAATACAAAACAAACAAACAATATTGGCAATGAATCAAAACTAAATGTTTCCTTTTCTTTCCAATTCATTTTCCCGGTGGCGAGATATCGAAGCATTGTGATGACCTTTAATTCTGCTGTGAAAGCTCTGCTGCGTGATGTTGCTGATGAGATGACGCCCCTTATTAAATCTGTGACAAAAATGATACCGTTTGATCAGCTGCTCATCATCAAACAAAGCCAGGACATCCTTCCGCTCCCTGAACGTTCGCGCACGTCTCTCTCGCCTCAGTGCCATCCCCCGCTGGCAACTCCTAACCACTTAGGACACCTCTGAAGGTCTCTTAAATATCGTGGAGAGTAGCAATGATTCTTAGACTTAAGAAAGTTGATAAATAGCTTTTATTCTTAAGTTTGAGAGTAGGACTAAATTTCGCAAATTCTCAGGACTTAAGTGTAAAATGGCACTCTAAGACGCTTGATAAATACGGCCCCTGATCTACTAAGATCCCAATTAAGGTGCCTTAAATTGTGCAAACTAAAAAAAAAGTGTCCAGAGACATCCTGGATGAAAAGCAACACTTCCCATCCAACCTGATGCAGCTTGAGAGGTGCTGCAAAGAGGAATGGTTGAAAGTGGCCACAGATAGGTGTGCCAAGTTTGTGGCATCCTATTAAAAAAGACTTGAGGCTGGAATTTCTGCCAAAGGTGCATCAACAAGTTTGTGAATACTTATGTACATGTGATTCTTTTCATTTTTATTTTAAATACAGTACATTTGCAAAATCAATCCAGATGCAAGAAAATGCAGTGTTGGAAAACTTTTTCCATAGAAGATATGAATAGCATACTTGCCAACCCTCCCGGATTTTCCGGGAGACTCCCGAAATTCAGCGCCTCTCCCGAAAACCTCCCGGGACAAATTTTCTCCCAAAAATCTCCCTAAATTCAGGCGGAGCTGGAGGCCACGCCCCCTCCAGCTCCATACGGACCTGAGTGACGTGTTGACAGCCTGTTCTCACGTCCGCTTTCCCACAATATAAACAGCTAATGATGGAGGGCGAGTTCTTGGTTTCTTATGTGGGTTTATTGTTAGGCAGTTTCATTAACGTCCTCCCAGCGCAGAAACAACACACAACAACAGCAGTCAAGTTTTCGTCCCCCGTAAAGCAGTTCGTCTGCCATAAACAGCAATGTTGTGACACTTTTAAACAGGACAATACTGCCATCTACTGTACATGCATATGTGACCCACCCATAATGTGTCACATTTTTGTGTTGATTTATTTATTTTACTTTGTGGTTTGAATTCGTTTTTGGAGCTGTCATTACACATTTATCAGTATTCACATTGGTCAGTAGGGGGCAGTAGGGCGTTTCTTCCCAATTGAATGCTATCACCTGCAGACCGGAAGTGTCTTGTCATTCTGATGAGCGCGACCAGTCTGTGAACAATTGAAACGTCCTGTGTGCTTTTTCCTCCTGTATAACAGGTTAGTTTTGGTGAATCAACTCACTGAATAATATCCATGTGATCTTTATAAGTTTAAGTACACATTCTGATGGTGGAGCCTAACTCTAAAGTGTTTGTGAGTTGTAGTTTGTATTTGTGAATGAATCCAGTGCACAGCTGCAGTAATCAATACAAAAAGGCGACGTGAGTGTGCAATATTTATATAGGAACTTCTGATCCTAATTCAGACTCCCAAATTAGAGCTTCCGTTTTCTTATTGATTTTATAATGTATATTTGTATAATGTGTGTGTTCTGAAATAGTGACAGAGAATAGAACAAGGATGGACAATTCAACCCTTAACTCAACAATGAGTAGATGAGTTTTATGTGTGTGTATATGTGTAAATAAATGAACACTGAAATTCAAGTATTTATTTTATATATATATATATATATATATATATATATATATATATATATATATATATATATATATATATATATATATGTAATAAAAAAAAATATATAGCTAGAATTCACTGAAAGTCAAGTATTTCTTATATATATATATATCTTAACCACGCCCCCAACCACAACCCCCGCCACACCCCCGACCACGCCCCCCACCCCTCACCCCCCACCCCCCACCTCCCGAAATCGGAGGTCTCAAGGTTGGCAAGTATGGAATAGTTCCTTTTGGTGTTTGCTGGCTCCATCGTGGGATAAATGTTTTCAATCACCATGGGAGTGCTTTATTTACTTTAATTTTATTTAGTGTTTCATTTGCCAGCACGCTTGTATTTTCTTTCTTGCTGGACGTCACATGTTTTTTTCCCAAGCTGTTTTACTTCTTTGTCTTTCTGCATCTTTGGGATCATTTTGCCGCCAAGACGTAACCACAAACTATTTGTTTACTAGTCAGTGTTAGCAACACAAGTTAGCCATTCTATAATTTTTAGATGAAAGCAGACATCTCAAGAATAAGGATGTAGAAGACGATAAAAATAGTTATTTTCTTGGTAGAGCTTTGTTAAAGTTTAGCTACTAATGTTAGCAATCATTGAATGTATTACCCAATCGTAACAACAACAAAGCTTCTCTGAGACTGCTTTTCCTTAAAACACAATTTTTTAAACAGGCCATCAGATATTTTCATCACATTGTCATTATTAAACCGGAAGTGTCCAGAAGCAAGAGTACTTGCTGTCTATGACCTGGAGCTGGACAATTTTTAAAGTCTACACAGCTTCCACAACAACGATGATAATGGACTCTGACAGAAAACAAGCACCTAAATTCAGCATCAACACTACTATGTTCCAAGGGACGACTAAACAAGAGGAGCTAGATTCAGAATTGCATCCACCTACACTTATAGAGATTATTGAAACAACATCAAAGATTGTTGAACAAGAAAACATGGAACTAAAAAATGTCTGCAACAAAGATCACAAAAACCAGGATTTGGAAAATGATATAGATCCAGATACAAATTTTTTCTCCCACTTCGGTAATAATTGTTTTTATTATACGGATGATCAATATAACAGCAACATTAAATGTGATAACAAATTGTCAATTATTCATTTTAATAGCAGAAGCTTGTATGCAAACTACAACAATATTAATAACTTTTTGGAACACATCAACGAACCCTTCAAAGTGATTGCTGTCACGGAAACATGGATTGATGATAAAAAAGGAATAGATTTTGATCTGGATGGATATGAACTAAACTACATCAACAAAAACAACAAAAATGGAGGAGGAGTAGCTGTGTACGTGATGAAGAACCTGAACTACAAAGTGGTAAAAAACATGTCATTTGCTATAGATAATATCTTAGAATGTATAACAATTGAAATATGTCAGGAAAAAAGCAAAAACATATTCATCAGTTGTATATATAGATCACCTAAGTCAAGTATAGAAACATTTGAAGAATGGATCAAGGCTACTTACATGGACAATGGGCAAAGAATAATTTTCTTATGTGGTGACTTTAATATTGACTTATTGAACCCTAACAAGCAAAAGTCTATTGATGACTTCATTGATACAATGTACAGCATCAGTTTATATCCTAAAATCACAAAGCCAAGCAGAATTACAGGACACTGTGCCACGCTTATTGATAATATTTTTACCAATGATTTTGATAATAACACTACAAGTGGTCTACTTATAACCAATGTTAGTGATCATCTGCCAGTTTTTACAATATATGATGGAAACTACAAGAAGAACATGGAAGACAAAAGGACATTTCGAAGACTGTGCACAGAGAAGAGGATGATTGCTTTCAAAATTGAGCTACAAAAGCAAGATTGGGACAATGTGTACAATGAAAATGAGGTTGATGAAGCATATGAACATTTCTTAAACAAGTTCATAATACTTTATAACAAACATTGTCCATGGATACAACTCAGTAATAAGCAGAGAAAGAATAATCAACCATGGATGACAAAAGGATTAAAAAATGCTTGTAAGAAGAAGAATACACTATATAGGAAATTTTTAGCACAAAGAACTACAGAGGCAGAAATTAAGTACAAAAAGTATAAAAACAAGTTAACATACATACTACGATTATGTAGAAAAGAATATTACAGTGAATTATTGGACAAGAACAAAACTAATATGAGAGCAACATGGGGCATCCTCAATAGCATTATTAAAAATGGCACTAAGAGGGACTACCCTCAATACTTCTTAGACGGAAATAAAAAAAATGACAACATAAAAGAAGTAGTTGAAAGTTTCAATAATTATTTTGTAAATATTGGACCAAAATTGGAAGAAAGGATTCCAGACCCAGTTTCAATTGAGGACTATAATGATACCATAGAGCGAAATCCCAACTCCATGTTCTTCAGTAATGTGACACAGGAGGAAATAGTTACAATCGTGAAAAAATGTAAATCCAAGACTTCAACTGATTGTAATGAAATTGATATGGAAACGATAAAAAAGGTTATTGAAGAGATCTCAGGACCATTAATGTATATTAGTAACCTATCATTTCAAACAGGTATATTTCCAAACAAAATGAAAATAGCTAAAGTTGCACCAATTTACAAGACTGGCGACAAACATCAATTTACAAACTATAGACCTGTTTCCTTACTTCCACAATTTTCTAAAATCATTGAAAAACTGTTCAATAACAGATTAGAGAGTTTCATAAATAAAAATAGAATACTCGAAGAAAATCAATATGGATACAGAGCTAATGTTTCAACTTCGATGGCTTTAATTGAAATTACAGAAGAAATTACCAATGCTATAGATAATAAAAAATGTGCGGCAGCAGTTTTTATGGATCTAACTAAAGCATTTGACACAATTAATCACAATATTTTAATCAAAAAACTAGAACGATATGGCATCAGAGGGTTAGTCTTAAACTGGATAAGAAGTTATCTAATGAACAGGAAACAATACGTGAAGGTAGGCGAACACACCTCTACAACGTTAAATATATCCTGTGGTGTACCTCAGGGATCAATACTAGGACCTAAATTATTCAATCTATATATAAATGACATTTGTAAAGTTACAAAAGATTTAAAGTTAATATTATTTGCGGATGATACAACAGCGTTTTGTTCAGGAGAGAACACACAGAAGATACTACAAATAATAACAGAAGAAATTAACAAATTAAAAAGATTGTTTGACAAAAACAGACTATCGTTGAATCTCAGTAAAACTAAAATAATGCTATTTGGTAACAGTAGAAGAGAAAGTCAAACACAAATACAAATAGACGGAATAGAAATTGAAAGAGTAAATGAAACCAAATTTCTAGGTATAATGATTGATGATAAATTGAACTGGAAATCTCACGTAAAAAATATACAACATAAAGTAGCAAGAAACACGTCAATAATGAATAAAGCAAAACATGTTCTAGACAAAAAAATCACTTCATATTCTCTACTGTTCACTAGTGTTACCATATCTGAGTTATTGTGCAGAAATATGGGGAAATAATTACAAAAGTACACTTCATTCATTAACGGTGTTACAAAAAAGATCAGTTAGAATAATACATAATGTTGGATATAGAGAACACACAAATCCTTTATTTATTGAATCAAAGATTCTGAAATTCTACGACATAGTGAATTTGCAAACAGCTAAAATTATACACAAAGCAAACTATAACCTGCTACCCAAGAATATACAACAATTCTTCTCAAAAAAGGAGGAGAAATATAATCTTAGGGAGAAATGTAATTTAAAACATTTGTATGCACGTACAACACTTAAGACCTTCAGTATATCAGTATGTGGAATTAAATTATGGAATGGATTAAGCAAAGCAATCAAACAATGTACTAATATGATCCACTTCAAGAAACTCTTCAAACTTAAAGTGTTTACAAAGTACAAAGAAGAAGAACCATGATAAACATTCTGAATTTATTTAACTCATCCATTCTTTCATTCTTTCACTCACAAAATAATCTTACTTATTTCAACATATGAAATGTAACTTACTTCACCAATTATTATTTATTTACTTATTTTATTGTGATTACTTATGGAGTATATTGTGAATAAATTGAGAACAGGAAGTGAACAAAAGTTTTAGCAACTGTTATGTAAAAGAAAAGGGGTAGGATTAAATAAGCACTGCTTCTTCCTACTCCTTTTCGAACATGTTGAAAAGAGAAACTGGAGATTGTGATGTATCATGTTGTATACTTGCATGTTCGAAATAAACTCAAACTCAAACTCAAACTCAAAACATATAGACCATTTTAAATCATGTGTTGTTGATATATTTTTTGCTTTAAAACATGTTACTGGCCCTTTTATGCTCATGACACAGTAAGTTGAATGATGCGGATACGTTTGTTACTGGATACTTTTGAATACGCTTCGGCCTCGCACACATTGTTTCTTTAAGGGATATGCAACTATAATTATTTGATACTATCTGTTAAGCATGCAAGCAGTTACAATATAATACATATTTCACACATTTCTATTATGTCCAAAAAGAAGCAGAGATGATTTATTCCTACCCCTTTTCCACTTCAAAGCAAGTTTGTTCACTTCCTCTTCTCAATTTGTAACACAATTTTAATCAATGAATACAAAATGCAACCGTTCTCATTAAGACTAGACCAGACTTCCTTTTTATTGTCATTCAAATTTTAACTTTACAGTACAGATAAGAACAACATTTTGTTACATAAGCTCATGGTAGTGCAGGATAAAAAAACAATACATGCTTAAATTGAGATTTACATAATGAGATCATCTAATTTAAATGATATTCCAAATGTTTATCAGGAGTCTTCTTATTTTTCTTTTGTAAACACTTGAAGTTTGCACGGTCTCTTAAACTGGATCATCTTAGTGCATTTTTTATTCATCCATTCCATAATTTAATTCCACACACTGATATACTAAAGGTTGTAAGTGCTGCACGTACATACAAATGTTTGAAGTTAGGTTATATTTATTTTTTGTTGAGAAGAATTGTACATTCATGGGTAGCAGATTGACAAATGTGCTGTTTTTCATTGTTCAATGATTATTACGTATGCCTAGTTTGTATGCTATTGTGAGTAATGCATAAAATGACCAAAATACAGTAAATATTGAACATATGTATATAAAACATTTTACATATTGCTATGAAGGTGTCTGTTACTACATTATGTACATACTTGCAGTGTTTATATTGTACATTTTACATATTGTTATGAAGGTGTCTGTTACTACATTATATATATACTTGCAGTGTGTATATTGTACATATTACATATTGTTATGAAGGTGTCTGTTACTACATTATATATATACTTGCAGTGTGTATATTGTACATATTACATATTGTTATGAAGGTGTCTGTTACTACATTATATATATATACTTGCAGTGTGTATATTGTACATATTACATATTGTTATGAAGGTGTCTGTTACTACATTATATATATACTTGCAGTGTGTATATTGTACATATTACATATTGTTATGAAGGTGTCTGTTACTACATTATATATATATACTTGCAGTGTGTACATTGTACATATTACATATTGTTATGAAGGTTTCTGTTACTAAATTATATAAATATAATTGAAGTGTGTATATAAAATGGAGGGTTTTGAAGTTGTTGAGGGCTTTGAAAGCTCCTGGTCACTCCCGTCCCATTAGAAGTATTTTACAAGCATTTTTAATCATCGTTAGGATCTTTAAAAAAAAGAACAAAAGAGACGTTTGTTTTTGTTTCTCATAATGATTGTGAACAATCAAATTCCAAACAAAGTAAAGTTTCCCTTTAAATGGCAAGTAAATATATATTTTTTGGCTACTTTATTTACATCAATTCGCAACACTGATCATTTAGAAGTGTACTTAGGCTGCATACATAGATTTAAATTACAGTAGGTGCTTTGTTTGAAAAAAAAATCAACATTAAAAAAAATAATATTTACGCATTGGGAGTCAGTGGCGCCCTCTTGCGTCATTCATTGCAATGACAGAATAGTGAAAGTGGTTGAAATGTAGCGGCAATACGCCCTGATTTTTTGTTAAATATACCCCCTTGTTCATGTTTATATTATTTTTCCCTTTAGATAAGCTAGCTTTTATACAACAGATTCATAAAATATTCAAATATCACAAAACGTGAAGTCGCAGGAACACCATCGGAAAACAAAAAGTCCAACAAGTGACGTTATCTTCGCGCATGCGCGACCTCGGCCCTTGCGTGTTTTACGATGACTTTTTAAACTTATTTTTTAACTTATTTTTATTTTTTGTTGTATCAATAAAACGTAGAATGATAAGTATTGCGGATTGATGTATTTGATGTATATAAAGTATTTTTTTAAAGATGTATTTATTTCCTTTTAAGGCTGCTTCCGGTTTCTGTGCAGTTTCAAAATAAATATGGATTCCTAAGTAACGGTTGTTTTGTATGAAATCTTCTATCTTCGAATAAAGATCATAAAAAGTAACTATTTTGGATAGTTAATAAATGCCACGGAACGTTAAAGTATTTCTAATTCTGGAACAATGTGACGAAAGTGACGTACTATGCATGCGTGGAACAACTACCAAACATTTGGAATTAATTTGGCGGCTGTTTATCTACTCCCGAGTTATGCAATGTTTTGGTTTGGAGATTGGTGAGTGACTACAGCTTTATTTACACATATAACCTATACATCGAAATTGGTGAGTTTATTTACATGTATAACCTATATCTCTCCTTGTAGCGACTTAGCACAACAGCTAGCGATAGCTCCTCGGCTAAAATCTCGCGTTTTAAACATTCATGTTCGCGTCAAACTGCTAATCATAATTGGACGATTACTATTGCATTATAATAATTCAATATATATTTTTTAATTATATCCCCTTTTTCATGTTTATATTCTTGTCCCCTTTACTTTTAGGTAATATAGTTTTTAGACAACACATTCATAAAATATTCTAATATAACAAAACGTGACGTCAAAAAGTGACGTTGTCTTTGCGCATGCGCGGACCACGGCCCTTTATGTACAATTACTATACAAAAAGGTTTATTATCAACTGAGGTCACAACATCAGAACTATATATATTAGTTAGTTGTCAAACTTGTTTTTTTATATTCAACAATTTTACACATCCATCAGGTTGAATAAAAAATGTCAATGAAATAAAAGCAAATACAAAGAGTATTACAAATAATAAAAAATATGATACAATTTAAACAAAAAAAAGTTTAAATTAAGTCACTTTAAAACGTTTTAATGAAGATATATATTTAAGGGTTTTTGTACTTTTATCCATTTTCCCAGATTTAATTGATCATTTGAAACCCATCCATCCATCCATTTTCTACTGCTTATTCCCTTCGGGGTCGCGGGGGGCGCTGGAGCCTATCTCGGCTACAATCGGGCGGAAGGAGGGGTACACCCTGGACAAGTCGCCACATCATTGCAGGGCCAACACAGATATACAGACAACATTCACACTCACATTCACACATATAATTTGAAGCCGTTTAGCCAATTAGAAAATGTTTTTACTTTCAGAAATCAACATTTATGCATACAAAAATTTGTTTGCAGCATAATAATGTTGACAAACATTTATATTTTACTATCATTTATATATATGTCAAATTTGATCTCTTTTATTGTGAATAGGGACATCTCCACACCCTTAGACATGTTTGCCAACATTATTTTGCTGCAAGCAACAATTTTTATAAATAAATGTCGATTTTTGAAGTTAAAACCTACATGTTTTAATTGGCTTAATGGTTTCAAATTACCAATTAAATCTTGGAAAATGATTAAAAGTACTGAAGACCTTAAATTGATATCTTTATTGAAAACATTTAAAGTGATTGAATGTAGCCCTTTTTTTCTCTTTGAATTTTGTATTTTATCATATTTTTTAAATTATTTTTAATCCTGTATTTGTATTAGCTTTTATTTTATTTCCTTGACATGTTGTGTTAAAGTCATAATTTGCCCAACCTGATGTATAAAATTGTTGAATATGTAGAAAGTGCCTTGACTTTTATTTACATTGTGGACATGTTTGTTGTTAAAAAAAATAGTGTATATTTGTTTGTTTGATTGTGTTTGTTTCCATTGCAGAAAATGTAGTCTTGATTTGATTTATTCTTAAATTTTTTTGTCAGCCTTTCTCTTCATGCCTGCAAATGTTTAGCTAGTCCTTGGCTTGAAAATGTCTCTCCCCATAGCCCGTGTGTGGTATAGCGGCTGAAGAGTAGTTTCAAACTGAATAACCAGCAGCCTTCAGGCAATAAACCTAGCGTTAATGAAAACAATAGCAAAAACTGCTAATTAATGACTTTATAAGCAACACGTTAGGTTACTACATACAGCAAAAATGTATCTGCGTACTTTCAAAATTTAAAATGCTAAATATCTTTAAAAAAACGACACTAGTGCAAAGGGAAACAGTGTTTCAATGGTATTTGAACTAGGGATGTCCCGATCCGATATTTGGATCGGATCGGCCGCCGATATTTGCAAAAAAATGCGTATCGGCAAGGCATGGGAAAATGCCGATCCAGATCCAGTTAAAAAAAAAAACGTGTTTTCCAACGCACCTATTTAAATAGTACATTCCACTTTTCTGCTGCTCCCTATAATTTCCGTTCCGCATTTTCCAGCACACCTTCAACACATCGACAGGTCTGTGGATTCTAATGCAGTTGCTTTTAGCTGCTGGCATTACACGACAGGCTCTTCTCACTCTTTTCTGTGTCTGTGCTTCTCACAGACAGCAAGCGCACCTTCTTACACACGTCACATACGGTCACGTCATACGTCACATACTGTCACGTCATACGTCACATACGTATACGTCCTCCCCGAGCAGAGAGGTAGCAGCATGGCTAACGTTAGCTGTGATGCTAGCGCAGCCGTGTGACCAACGTTCTCTCTAAGGTGCGCGCTTGTGCAATTGCGCACTGTTTAAACGTCCTATGCGCATAGCAATTATATGCCACGCACAAAATCAAATAAAAAAATAAGCGCATAACAATTTTCGACACACCGACACGACAGAGAAAACAGTTTTCGTCATCATTGTTAAAATATTATAACGTCTGTCGAGACGCTTATCTCCGTTCGGTGCCACACGTCCACACCATCAAAATGCAGAGGCAAAAATTTACACATCAACACCGTATGAAAAAATTAGTGATTTTTTTAGTTGTGATTTCCTTCTCTGCATGAAAGTTTAAAAGTAGCATATATTAATGCAGTATGAAGAAGAATGTTTTAATGTAGACATGCAAGCCTTAAAAGAAAATGTTGAAAATCAAGACTACATTTCCTGCAAATGTATGCATTTCTACCCTATATTTTAACTTTAGATTTATTCTCATATCAAACTCTTTTGGCTGTCGTTTTGACACTTACATCCGGCGCCCCCCTCCACACCCTGGATTATAAATAATGTAAATAATTCAATGTGATTATCTTGTGTGATGACTGTATTATGATGATAGTATATATCTGTATCATGAATCAATTTAAGTGGACCCCGACTTAAACAAGTTGAAAAACTTATTGGGGTGTTACCATTTAGTGGTCAATTGTACGGAATATGTACTTCACTGTGCAACCTACTAATAAAAGTCTCAATCAATCAATCAATCAAAACACACAGAATCATCATACTGCTGTGATTATATGCATCAAGTGTTCATTCAAAGCCAAGGCAAAATATCGAGATATATATCGTGTATCGCAATATGGCCTTAAAATATCGAAATATTAAAAAAAGGCCATATTGCCCAGCCCTTGTTTCAATGATGCCATTTCTGTTTGTCATGTATAATTTTGTCTATTTTGTGTTTATCCTTGAATAAACAGGTCAGTTTCTTGTTACCAACCATTGTGTATTATTCAAACTCCCCTAATTCAGCTGGCTAGTTGTTATCAAGAGTACTAAAACCCTTTTCAACATGATTCTGACAACTAAGTAGGCTAAATAACTTTAAACTTTAATACATGCTCGGATAGGCCAGTATCGGTCAGTATCGGTATCGGTCAGTATCGGTATCGGATCGGAAGTGCAAAAACAATATCGGTATCGGATCGGAAGTGCAAAAACCTGGAACGGGACATCCCTAATTTGAACCATAATGATATTATAGGAGCTAGGCATTTTTGAAGCTCAAAAATGTTCGCTTTTTAAGACTAAGAAAATAAGTCACCTACTTTCTGGAAAGTGAACTTTAAAACATAATAAATGCATGAATAAAAAGTAAGTAACTTAAAGAAAATCCCTTCATGCAATGTTATAAAACTTGATAGATTTTTTTTTAAATTATTTAATGAACCAAGTACCGACGTTACAATAAAAAATAGCTGTAACTTCCATATTTTGTTGAATTTTCAAACAGGGTTTTACAGTGAATAATTTAGCATTAGTATAAAACTATCGGACCATAGCTGTGGACTTTTTTCCGGATGAAATGTTCCAATGTTTGTTTTGTTTGTCTGAGGCGGCGCCGGCAGCCTCACAAAAAGATTTTAAGGAAGCTTATAAACCATGATAGGATGCTTAGGACACAGGCCCATGTACTGGGCCTGCTGCGATGGAAGAACCTCCGGTAATTTCACTGCAGCCTGGAAGTTGTCGTCGTACATCAGAATGTGTACGAGGCTCCACTCCTTCGACATAGCAAAGTGGTTCCAAAGTCTCTCACAAAGCGCAAAAAGATATTACCTCGCTGTACTTCAAATTGCTTAAATGACAAGGTTTAAAAGTGAATATGGAAAGTTTGCTGCGGGAGCCAACTCAACACACGTCTGCTCAGCACAGCACATTATAAGTACAATACTTATTCATTGTTCTCATATATGACAGGGAAGCAAAGAAGAGAGCGGACCGATGGGCGCTCCAGGTGCTCAAGGTCTGAGTGGAACCAAAGGAGACAAGGTATGTGGTGAAAGAGTCCACCAGGGGGCAGTGTTTACCCAGGAGTTGAATACAAGTCATACATTCAAGCAGGATGAAATATTTCTGTCCTTGTAGTGCTTCAGTACTTTGAATTTATTCTGAAGATAGTATATTATGTAAGTATTTATCAATACTTACAATTTCTTCTAAAGAAAGTATAACATCTGTTTATGTCCTTGTAGTACATCATTATGCTGTATTTTTAAAATTTTTATTTTTATTTTTTATTAAATCAACATAAAAAACACAAGATACACTTACAATGAGTGCACCAGTACAAAGTACTGGCAACTGTTCAACATAGTGGCAACTATGTTGAACTCTTGCATGCTATTGCTGAGAAAGATGACAGGCTAGCTAGGCATTTGGAGACATCCACTGTATTTTCTGGTTTGTCAAATAGAATACAGAATGATTTAATCAAAGCAGTTGGGGATGTCATTAGAAATGACATTACAAAGGAGATCAGTGCAGCCCCATTTGTTGCTGTAGAAGTGGACGAGACCACATATGTCACAAACCAAGCTCAGATTTCTGTCATATTACAGTATGTGGCTACAACTGAAGCAGGCTGTGAGGTGAGGGAGGCGTTTTTGGGATTTGATGACATCAGTAATGACAGACACGCTCCTGCCATTGCTGAGTATGTCCAGGGAGTGTTGGAGAAGTATGACTGTGTTGAAAAGCTTGTAGCTCAGACCTATGATGGGGCCACTGTAATGCCCTCAGAGCTTAATGGCGTGCAAGCTAAAATTAAAGAAAGAGTGCCCAAAGCCATGTTCACCCACTGTTACGCACACAAGCTGAACTTAGTGCTATTGCATTCAGCAAAGTGCATGTCCGAGTGTCGCACGTTTTTTAAAAAGCTGAGGGACTGGCCTCATTTTTCAGCAAGTCCACAAAGCGCACTCACTTGCTGGATGATGTTGTCAAGCGCCTTTACCCAGAGCAGCGCCCACAAGATGGAGCTGTAACTCTAGGCTGCCTCAGACAATAAGCATGCACCACGATGATCTGCGCGCGTTATTTCACATCATCATTGAAAATCCTGACAGCTGGGATAATGACACGCTGATGATGGCAGCAGGATACGATCAGTGGCGGTCAAAAGCATCTACATGCTTTCTCCTTATGGTATATGAGGACATTTTCAATGAGACTAATGCACTTTATAGAATGCTGCAAAACAAAGTGATGGACATTGAATAATGTCTTGCACGCATCCGCGACACCATTGCAGCTCTCAAGCGCATGAGACTGGAGTTCAAAAGTTTCTGTGACCGATTTGAGAAGAAATGCAGCTCACTAGGCCTGGCAGAGAGTGGAGGTGGACAGTCAATTAGATTTGAACGAAAACAAGTGTTCTATAACATTCTGGATGACATAAGCTATCAAATGAAGGCTAGGTTTGATCATTTTGGTGAGCTGGCTTTCATTGGTTTGGTTGATTGTTCAAAATTCAGTGAAATGTCAAAACATTTTGATGACACAAAACTGCAGAGCCTTTCAAAATATGCCAGATTCTTTGACTTTGTGCAACTAAAGGCGGATCTTGTTGGACTGTATAGCTCACAAACGGTGAGGGATGAATGTAAATCTCCTGGACAGCTTCTCAGCTTTTTGGCCCAGAAGGACCTCATCAAAACTGTTCCTGAGGCGACAAAGTTACTCCAGCTAGTGCTCACTGTTCCATCTACTACAGCATCGGTGGAGCGGTCATTCTCAGCACTGAAAAGAATCAAAACATACAGTCGGAACAGGACCGATCAAGGACGACTTTCTTCCCTGGCAGTGATCTCAATCGAGACAGAGAGACTTTTAAAACTGAAGAAAGATAAGGAAGACTTCTTTAAACAAGTTATCGATGCTTTTGTTCAGAAGGAGCGGCGCATGGACTTCATTTATAAGTAAAGGTAAGACCATAATAAAGTTTTTTTATTAAATGTGCTTTTTTTGTGTGCTACAGTTTGTATGTGTAAAGAATGCTGGTATGAGCTTTTAAACATAACCCGTTAACTTCTGTCAATCAAATGGTGAATAAGATACTCTATAGGGTTCATATGTTTGTAAATCTGACTGTGATGAAGTCAGTGCCTCACCAGCCATCAACCTCACCGCACGTCACTGGAGTGCACCAACCCACAAAACCTCCTTCCCCCATTTACACATTCACACTCATTCACACAAAAGGGTTGTTTCTTTCTGTTAACAATATTCTGGTTCCTACATTATATATCAATATATATCGATACAGTCTTCAAGGGATACAGTCCGTAAGCACACATGATTGTGCGTGCTGCTGGTCCACTAATAGTTCTAACCTTTAACAGTTAATTTTACTCATTTTCATTAATTACTAGTTTCTATTGTAATTGTTTTTATATTGTTGCACTTCCTTTTTTATTCAAGAAAATGTTTTAAATTTATTTATCTTAAAAAGGACCTTATCTTCACCAGACCTGGTTGTCCATGAAATGAGATTGTTTAAAGGGTTCTTAAAACCAGATCCAGTCCAGATTATGTCCAGGTCGGGCTCAGCAACACACACCTTCATTTATGTACATTCAAATTTAGGGAACACAACAACAGATTGCATATAATCTATAAACAAAATTACATTTTCAAAATAAGCATTTATGTACAGTTCAGATTATGTCCAGGTCGGACTCAGCAACGCACACCTTCATTTATGTACACTCAAATTAGGAAACACAACAACACATTGCATATATCTGTAAACAAAATTACATTTTCAAAATAAGCATTTGAGGAGTTCCCATCTTTTTTAAATGTTTTTTGGCATCATTATCGGTTTCAATCATATAACTTTCTAAAGTTAAGAAATACTGAATACATGTTTTAAAGAGAATAATACTAAGTGAATATCTGTTTTTGGCCTTAAAAATAAACCTTTTACCGAGTACTATAATTACATTGACTAAGTCATGACTGTCAATGATCTCTCCTAAAATAATAGAAACCACATCAAGCTTCATAAACAAACCAATCCTTAAACACATTTGTTCAACTTCCACCCAAACGGAAGACACAATATGACAATACCAAAACAAATGCAGGGTGGATTCAGACTCCTTACAACAAAATCGGCAATCATCCGACTCTGTCACATTCCATAGTTTTAACAATTTTCTTGTGGGTAAGAAGTTATAAATAATGTTAATTTGAAAATAACGATTTTGCACATCGATAGTAGTTTTGCCGATTAATTTGAATATGGCATCAGTCAAAAAGCAGTCAAAAAAGTCCTCCCATTTTCCATATATGTTATATGGGGCAGCCTTCAAAGATTTATTTATTAAATAAAAATTATATTTTTTTCTATTTATTTTAGGTCCTTTTTGCCAACTAGAATTTCGTATTAGAGGTTTACAAACTAATACTTTAGTAGTTCCATAATTAATTATTTGTGTCCATCTTTTCCCAATTACTCCAGTTACGGTAGTTGATTAAGAGAAAAGCTTGAACAGGCATCACCATACATAGTTGTAAATTCATCATACTTCATAATCTTACCATTCTCATTGATAATATCATTGACAAAAATGATTCCTCTTTCAAACATATTTTTCCAAAAGAAAGGCTTTCCATCTATTACAATATTAGAGTTCATCCATATTATCTGCTGCAAAATGTAATCTCTTTTTTCTGGCACATAGAATTGAAAACACCACCATGAGTGGATTGTTTCCTTTATGAACCCTGCCATTTTTCCCAGCAGACTCTCTACATAAGGAAAATGGGAGGGCATCACTTGTAAAAACTGAATTTCTTTTGATACAGTGCATGTTTTTTGTCCAACAGGACACTTTTAAAGACATACACATAGCTTCAAGGTTAAGAAGTTTCAGGCCACCATATTCATATTCATTTTACAAAACCTTTCTTCTAATCTTTTCTGGTTTGCCGTCCCAGACAAAATCGAATATATTTTACCATACAAGGTTAAGGATTTTCTTTTCCATAATTGCATAATTTTATCCAGCTTTCTTAGTCGATTATCATAATTTACTGAGCCTAGATCTTCCAGCTTCTCTGGGACAACAACACCAAGTTTGTTAACTGGTCCATCTGTCCACAAAACAGGCACTTTGCATTCCCTTTAGATTCCCGATCCTTAATATTTTACATTTATCATAATTAAGCTTAAACCCAGATTGCTGTGAAAATATGTCCAAAAGATTAAGAAGGTTTCGCAAACAATGAGAATTGGGGCTGATGAAGAAGCTTGTATCGTCTGCATACATTATTTTACTTTCAATATTATTATTACTGAGCCCTTCAATATTTTTATTCAATCTAACTTTAATTGCCAATATTTCCATTGCAATAATACATAAGTATGGAGACAAAGGGCACCCTTGTTTTAGACCTCTTAATAGAGGTATTGTCCCAGAGATGTATCCAGTATTGATAATTCTACAGTTATTTTTAATATATAGCGTCTTGATCCAGTGTAATAAGGTGTTGCCAAAATAGAAAAAAACTAATTTTTTACAAATCTAAGCTAATTTTGTCAAATGCCTTCTCCAGGTTGGCTACACAAATTATTCCTTTTTTATTTTCCATATTATAATTTTCTATAATTTCTAATAACTGTCTAATATTGTTTTCCTATGTTTCTTCCTTGTAGGAAACCTGATTGATCTTGGTGAATAATATTTGACCCTAACCCTGACCCTTATATTTGACAAAACAGACTTAAGTTGTGTAGCCAAACATTTTGCCAGGATCTTAGCATCGTAACACTGAAGTGTAATTGGTCTCCAATTTTTTAGATGAACTGGGCCTTTATACTGACCATTTATTTCCTGTTTCAATGATAAAGAATTAAGACCTTCTGTTTGAGTGTTACACAAAAAACCTGTTTTATATGAGTTATTATAACTACAAAAGCAATAGTTTCTTAACCTCTTTATAAAATACTTGTCAAACCTCAATAGGTATTCCATCTAATCCTGGGGTTTTCCCTGGATGAAAAGACTTAACAGCTTCCACAAGTTCTTCCTCTCTAATGAGGCCTTCACATGAATGGCTTTCTTCTGAATTCAATTTTCTTTCATAATTTTCTGGAAAAATGTTTTTGGTTTCAGGAGGGATTACCGGATTAGCAAAAATATTTCTAAAGTAATTTTCCATTTCTTTGAACAACGTGGTGTGTGTATCCAATACCTTTCCATTTGTTTTATTAAGTTTGGAAATGTTTTTTTTAGAACTATTTTTTGTTTGGATATTTAAAAATAATTTTGAACACTTTTCACCTTTTTTCATCCAGATTGCTCTGTTGCAGTCACAACATTAAAATAATTGTTTTTCAACTAAGTGTGCTAACTCCTCTTGTTTGGCTGTAAAGGAATTCAGTTACTCACTAATTAGATTATCATTACTATCAAAGTATTTTGGTAAATCCTCAATTTCTTTCTTTAATTCCTGTTCTGCCATTTTAAGTAGTTTTTTTTCCATGAAGAGTACGCAATGGCATATCCCCTAAAACAACGTTTGAAGGCTTCCCAAGTAAGTAATAAATTGCTTAGTTTTTTCAATTAATACATCATCCTGTAGAAGCATTTGATTAAACTTCCAATATCTGGGCCCACGTGTATTATCTTCAATTGCAATATTTAATCCTATACAATTATGATCATTACGCAATTTATCATCGATTGATATTGCAGTCACTTTGTTTAGCAATGAAAAGGATATCAATAAAATAGTCAAGACGACTTGCCTGATTTTGTCTTCTCCATGTATACCGTACTAACCTAGGATTTTTGAATCTCCAGATATCAATTAAATCAAATGCATCCATAACATTTTGAATCTTTTGTAAAGATTGAGGATTATAATCCATTGAAAAATTCCCTTTTCGGTCCAGAACTTTATCCAAGGCAACATTAAAGTCCCCTACAGTAATAATGTCCCCTTGTTGTTCTTGCAACATGTCACTTATTTCTTCAAATCAGGCAGGTTCATCAACATTTGGCCCATACAGATTCAAAACACACATCTTTTAACCCTGAATAATCATATTTAATATTAACCAGCGTCCTTGTGAGTTTTTCCATAGAGTTAAATTGAAAATTAAAACATTATTTTATCAAAATCATAACACCTTTTGAATTTCTGTGACCATGTGCAAAGAAAATCGGACCATCCCATTCTTTTCTCCATTTTTCTTCATCTAAATTTGTTGAATGCATATTTTGAAGACAAAATATATAACTTGTTTGTTTTCCTTCAGCCAAATAAATATAAGTTTTCTTTTTCTGTTGGTCTGCAAGACCATTGCAATTATAACTAATTATTCCAACTTCATTATCGTTCCTATAAACCACATGACCTGAGTAAATTAATTATATATTTTATTGAATGTCTTAACACCATAAGTTTCATAGACATGAAAATCTTGAAACTAAAAACTGCAGCATCACCTGCTATTTCCCAGGAAACCAATATCCCCTCTAATAAAGCCACAGACACACCATTCACACCACAGCACAAAAGACAAACAAACACGTACACCCCAACAAAATATTATTCAACATCTAACTACATTGTCCAGTCCCAGAATAAACTAAAAAGCTCCAAAACAAAATGTCAATTCATATCCGTCAAGTTGTCACCATGGCGATGACGCAATCAGTGCTCAACATTATTGTTCCTCACATGCTTCTGTACAGCTCAACGTTAACAGTTTATTGAAAACAAGACGAGCTTGTTGTCCTTTCTGCCTAAAGGACTTCATAATTGGAATTAATTTACGTGGTTTCTCCACCACCTGGATTGGGTATTGGCTGGTCATGAAGAGTGTAGTACCTTTCAGTCTTCTGGAGAGAGCAAGCGCTCCAACTTTGCATTTGGAGTTAGTAAACGTTACAACCATAGGTCTCGGTCTAGCGTCCTCATTGCGTCTGACAATCCTGTGTGCTCGTTTCATTTGGATCCTCTTGACTTCTTCCTCCGAGATGCCGAGTTGCTCCTTCAGAAAGGCTCTGACGAGGTTCTCCGTGATGCTGTAAGTCTCTCCTACATCTTCATGATCAGCAGCTTGTCCCGCATGCTCCTGCAGCGGAGTTCCAACAAGTCCGCCTTTAATTTCTTGTAAGTTTAGTAGTTTCGAGTTCCAGGCTTGTTAACTCAACTTTTAGCGTTGTCTGTTCCTTTTTTATCTCCACCATTTCAGCGTGATTGTACTCGACTGATTTTTTTCAGCTCTGATACGTCAGTTTTTAGTTCATCCAAAATGTCCAGTTTTCCAAGTTTTTCAACCATAGCTTGCAACATTTTTCGATCGTCCGGACTAAACGTTGTATTTTCGTCCAAATTACGAGAGGAACATTGATCACGGACGCGTTTAGATTCCTTTGATCCGAGTTGTGGCATGGTTGCAGGAGAACAATGGGCCACTCGGCGTTCGAGGCACCTTATCTTCAGCCAAATCACCCTTGTGAGTAGTATATATCTCACCAATTGCAGAGAGGCGGATATATATAGCGTAAACGACTTCAAATCTTGTGTCAGTGGCGCGTTTATGCCATTTATAACATTACATACTGGGACTTGTGTAGAGACTGTCTCAGCTCACGTTGCTCACGGCGGCCTAACCCTAACCCATTATGCTGTCTTTTAAACTTGGTATATTATATAATTGTACTGTAGTGCATCAATACTCCTAAAGATAGCATATACGAATGTATTTACACTTTCTTCTAAAGATAGTGTTACGGCTACTCTTGCATTCAAAAAAGTTTGAAAAAATAAAAATAAAGATAGCAGAGTAGTACTGAGGAGGAGGTATTTGACTCACCAAATTCCTTAATAAGCACTCGCGGAGGTATGTCGAGATTCCAAATGATCATCATTTATTTTCACAAACAAAATATATTCTCCGTGGTTGACTTCATAATAATCAAAATAACTTATTTAGTGGTAAATAAACTGTTTCACTCCTCACTCCAACATGATAGACAGACAAAAAGGAGAACCCAGCTGCCCTGTCTTCTTAATTATAGGAGGAGGAAGTGGGTCACCAGGAGGACCGTGAGTAGCTGAAAACAATCAGTCAATCATAATTCATCTAAAACATCCAATAATTCATCAACATTATCATTGGCATTATTTGATTTCATTGTCAAAACAATTAATAAATAAATAATATAGATAGGCTCCAACAGATAGTATATCATAGAAGTGTTTGCGTCCTTGTATTGTACATCAATACATACACTTTCTTCTATATAAGTACTTCAGTACATTAATACTTACACTTTTTTTCTAAAGATAGTGTATTGTATAAGTATTTCAGTACATCAATACTTAGACATTGTATCTTTAGAAGAAACTAAGTATTTATGTCGTTGTACTGTAGAACATCAATACATAAACTTTCTTCTAAAGATTATGTAAGTATTTCTCTCCTTGTATTGTGTAGTACATCATTACTAAAACTGACTTCTAATGATAGCATATCAGTGTTCCTGTCCTTGCACATCAATACTTACACTTTCTCCTAAAGGTATTGTTTTATAGAAAGTACTGGAATTAGTTATCGTGTACAAGATGTATTTACGGTATATTTTTAACTCCACTATGTTATACATGTATAAGTTTGTCTCTTGTCATTCAAAGGGCTTCCAAGGAAGAGGTGGACCCAAAGGAGACTTTGTGAGTATCACTTTTGTTTGTGAATGATTGGAGCCTTCAATATTTCATGAAACACTAACAAATATTCTCTTTTCTGCTTGAAGGGAGACCCTGGTGTGGAGGGGCTGGCTGGTGAGAAAGGTGAAAAGGTAAGAACAGTCATTTCGGACTTTCTGAAGTTGACTTATTGATATTTAAATATTGAAAGCAAAGACAAATATATTATTTGACTGAGACCCCTTTGTCCCCAGGACTTCTAACAATCCTCAAGGATAGTTAAAAACAAGAAATATCAAAATGGCCCCTGCATTCGTTAACTTTTCAGTGTGCGGCCCGTTGTGGTAAAGTTTTGGACATCCATGGTTTAGTTTTAATGATTAGCTGAGCAAAAAGGTATCTTAAATAGATTATAGATTAATAGTACTTTTTTTTTTTTTTTTTTAAGTGAATCTTTGTGTTTCAGTATTGTTTGCACCGCCACTAGTAGGAACCCTCATTCTGCATGTTTTTGTACAGACTATTGTTGGACAATCTTATAACGCTGCATTCAAACTTTTTCATAGTTGAACTCTACTTATAGAAACACAAACGTTTATTGGTGCTGTGCTTACTATCCATCCATCCATTTTCTACCGCTTATTCCCTTTGTGGTCACGGGGGGCGCTGGAGCCTATCTCAGCTACAATCGGGCGGAAGGCGGGGTACACCCTGGACAAGTCGCCACCTCATCGCAGGGCCTGTGCTTACTAAACGGAGGAAAACAAACTTAAAGGACCAGAGCCTCTATCCTCCTTCAAAACCGCAATAAAAGTACACCTCCAGGCAACTTCAACCCTAAACTAACACCTTCCCCAGATTGTATATAATCAAATGTAAATAATCAAATGTAGATACTTTTTCTTATGCTTTCTGATCTCTCTCTCTCTCTCTCTCTGTGTCCACTACTTGCTGTACATATCCTACCAAGTCAGACCTACACTGTTTCAATGTCCATTTCTTTGTTTTTAATTGTTGACGACTGAAGTGATGATAACAACCAAACCTAACTCCCCTGCCCCCCTCCACATCCCACACCCCGGATTGTAAATAATGTAAATAATTGAATGTATATACTCTGATGATTATCTTGTGTGATGACTGTATTATGATGATAGTATATATCTGTAACATGAATCAATTTAAGTAGACCCCGACTCAAACAAGTGTGAAAAACTTATTCCGGTGTTACCATTTAGTGGTCAATTGTACGGAATATGTACTTCACTGTGCAATCTACTAATAAAAGTTTCAATCAATCAATCAATTAGTCAATCAATCAAACAAAAGCCTGCAATCATTCAAATCAGTAACTCATGATTGTTTGGTTGTGACAGGGTATGTCTGGAGAACCTGGCCCTAAAGGACAGGTGAGTTGTGTATGATCATGTGTTAAGTAAATATATATACTTCATGCACTTGTATTGAGCCTACATTTGCGTGTTTGAAGCACAGAGTGAGGGGAGACCTTGGACATAACGGTCCAACTGGAGACTCTGGGAAGCCAGGTGATCTAGGACCCCCTGGACTGCCTTTTCTCGGGGGTTGAACGGCATGAGAGGAGTGCCTGGCAGGACGGGTATTGAGGGTCCACCGGTGAGTGCACTTCCTGTCTGGGAAATGTAACGTTTGTCACTTCTACACAATGTTGTTCTTCCCTTCAGGGACAAGATACATCTGACCAGCATATTATTGATGTGGTGCTAAGAATGTTGCAAGGTGAGCTTTCACACTCAAATTTCCCTCCTAAAAATAATCAATTGCTTGTTATTGTAAACATCAACTTTATTTAATGTTTAAAGTATCAGTTTATCCGTCAAAAGTATATATGACAGTTAACCAAAATCAAATCAAAACCATACATGTTGGAAGATGTGTGGAGATGTAGTGGAGAAGGAAGGGTTAGGGTTTTATAAGAAGTATTGGAATTAGAGTTATTGTGTATAAAATGTATGTACAGTATATTTTTAATCTCCACATTGTTTAGTTTCTAAATTAATCTCTTTATTGTGTCAGAGAGGCTGGCAGCGGTAGCAGTGAGCGTTAAAAGGGCCGTGCTTGATGGAGCTGGTATCATGGGAACCCCCCGGCCCTCCTGGACCTCTGTGATCAACGGGTCCACAAGGACCACATGATTTGCCTGGTTCTCGAATAATTCCTGGGATGATAGGAGCCGATGGACAGATCGGAAACAAAGGTCTTAAAGGTAGTCGGACACAATGGGCCTGACCGGGATATCTCGTGGGGTCGGCTCCGCTTGTGTTGCCCTTTGTGGATCTTGGGGAGCATATAGATTCTGCGGGGCCCGGGGGCCGATTCGCTCAAGAGATAAGTCTTTTGTTTTGCATTAATGAATCATTTTTGTAATACATTCTTAATTATGTTTTCTATCATAGGAATAGTGGGCGCGGCCAACGGTGAGTAATAAGTGGTATTTCTCAATTGTCTGGTGCTCTTCCAAACATATTGAGACCTGTACATAATAATAACCACGATTCCCTTGTCTGCCGGCTTGATGACAATGTGTCTGTTCTTTTTCAGACTGCGGAGGGCCTCAGTTTTGTACCGCTTCAGGTTGGGCGAGACCGCGAGGGCGCAGCCCGACCGGAGCGATGGGTGCTCATCCGCCAGGACCAGCGTCTGGAACTCTGGAGGTAGCAGTCCTGGTGAGGGCTTCCAGTCGGACCTCGGAGTGAAAGGTCGCGGCCTGAGGGCCTCTTGTTTTTCATAAAACACTGCAAGCTTGACACCCCTGTGGTATTCTTGCAGGTCGTATTTCACCTGATGGTGCCACTCGGGACTGAGGCTGGTGGACAGGACGAAACTGAGGCCTTTGTCGAGGAGGGAGAGCTGCGAGGAGGTAAGTATGAAGTTTCTGACCAGGTTC
>NC_084563.2:27579598-27627098 GCF_033978685.3 Nerophis lumbriciformis | reverse complement strand
CTGAGTCAGAGCCCATTTGTCCACTTTGTAAAAACAAACACCCACTAGAGTTGTGTAGACTGTTCATTAAGAAGCAGCACAGAGACAAGCTTAGTTTCCTAAAGAGCCAGGGCATATGCTTTGCCTGTCTTTCAATAGGGCACATGAGTTCTGTTTGTCCAAGTCGTCACACATGTAGCATGTGTAAAAAATCTCACCCAAGTGTCTTACATTATGACAGGAAAGACAAGGTATCAAAAGAGATAGAAACGCCCTCTAGAGATGTAAGCAGTGCAGGAACAGAGCTATGTGGCCATATAGGGGCCGGGGACAAAGAGAGTGTTCTGTCCATTGTCCCAGTCAAAGTTAAGGCAGGGAAGGGCAGCCAAGTCCTCTCAGTTTATGCTCTCCTTGACCCTGGATCCTCCGCTAGCTTCTGTTCTGAACAGCTCATGTCCCAGTTGAACGTAAAGGGAGTAAAGACCCACATCCTACTAAGGACCATAAATCAGAAAAAGTCTGTCTCAACTCACATGGTAGCTGGGCTAGAAGTGTCTGCACTGGACAACAATCATTTCCTACCTCTTCCTGTTGTCTTCACACAGAAAGAAATGCCAGTCACCACAAGCAGCATCCCCAAACAGGAAGACATAGCACCATGGCCATATTTAGACAACATTATACTCCCGAGCATCAGTTCAAAGGTGGAGCTGTTGATAGGCACAAATGCTCCAAAACTGTTAGAGCCATGGGAGGTTATAAATAGCCATGGTGGGGGTCCATATGCAGTGAGAACGCTATTGGGATGGGTGGTTAACGGGCCAATTAGAGGTCGGAATAGTGAGGCAGTGAGTGCAACTGTGAACAGTATTTCAGTTGCAAATCTGGAGGAGCTTCTAATTTCCCAGTATAACCTGGAATTCAGTGAAGTAGTGTCAGAGGAAAAGACTGAGCTGTCAGTAGAAGACAAACAGTTTTTAGAGATAGCCAATGAGGCAGTGCTACAGGACGTACACTACAACCTGAAATTACCTTTCAGAAAGCCCACGGTCAACCTGCCCAACAATCGCCCAAGTGCCAAACAGCGCCTCCAAAGCCTGAAAAGAAAAATGGAAAGGAACCAGCAACCCAAACAGAAGTGTGTTGCATCTCTCAATAACATTCTGGAAAGCAACTATGCTGAGGAGGTGCCAGAGGAGGAGCTCAGCCAGACTAAAGTTTGGTACCTACCACACCACAGATTGTACCACCCCAAAAAGAAGAAACTCAGGATGGTCTTTGACTGTGCAGCCACCTACAAAGGTGTGACCCTCAAAACAAAGCTGTCTCAATGGAGGTATGTGGGCAGTAAGGACAATACAGCTGATGATGCCTCCAGAGGACGCAGCACTGGCAGATTCATGCAGCAAAGGAGATGGATACATGCCCCTGACTTCTTATGGAAAGCAGAGGAAAGCTGGCCTGCACAGGAAGCATTGGACTCCAAGTCAGTGTTACAGGATGACCCAGAAGTCAGAAAGAACACTACTGTCTTCACTACAGTGGTAAACACTGAACCCCCCACAAGCCAGCTGCTTTCCACCTTTTCAAATTGGAAAAAGCACCTTAGAGCAATGGCACGTTTACCCCAAGAGAGAATCGTCAACAGTCGTACCCTCTCCACAGTCTCCCAAGATCCACAGGACTTAGAGCCGCTGACCGCAAACCACATTCTCCTTCTAAAAACTCAACCCATCATTCCCCCTGGCACCTTCGAGAAAAAGGATCTCTACGCCAGGCGCCGCTGGAAACAGGTCCAGTATATGGCTGACCTTTTTTGGCACAGATGGACAAGGGAGTACCTGGCGCTTCTGCAGGAAAGACAGAAATGGACCCAAGTGAGGAACAACCTGCAGCCAGGAGATGTGGTCCTGGTGGTCGACCCCACAGCCCCACGGGGCTCCTGGCCATTGGGCAGAGTACTGGAGACTCGGCCAGATGGAGGAGGCCTGGTCCGGTCAGTCAAGCTCCAAACAAAGACTTCAGTCATCGAAAGGCCTATCACCAAGCTGTGCCGCATCCTGGAGGCTGAGAGCTGACTCGTCAGTCATGGAGACCAGACCACAAGACACGCACAAGGGGCGTAATGTATATACTTTATTTTCTCTCAAGGCTTTGCCTTTTGTTTGTTTATTATGGAATAGGCTCCTTTTTTCATTAAATTAATGTATGTGATTGAGTCTGTAAAGATCAATCAGGGGCCGGTGTGTAGGAGCCAAATAGAGAGCCATACTTGAATCTATGTTTATTTTATTATTTTGAGTGATTGATGTGTGAATGTCAGTGTGCACCCTTTGCAGGTGGTGAAAAGTTCCCACGCAAGCCTATAAGGGGCAGGAGCGTGCTGGGCGCGTGATTGGCAGTCGGGCACCAGCATACCGTCTTTGACCTCACCTGTCTGTAGACCTCAGCTTTATATAGGCTAACATTTATTTTGTTTCCCGAGTATTCTGTTACTTGATTTTTGTAAATAAAACAATCTTCAACTGCGCTGCTGGATCAGTTTGAATTAGTGGATGGATAGCGGGAAAAGGAAGAATTCGTGACAAGGAAGGCTGTGTATATGGTGTGAGTCAGACAAGATGCCCGCGCCACAAGTGGAACAAACATTTGAAACAAAGGGGTTATAGGAACAATCACTTTCAGTGTTTTACGCCACTTCACCCTCAATCATCAGGAGATTTTTTTTTTTTTTTTTTTTTTTTTTTTTTTTTAGTAAAAAATCTCCTGATGATTGACGGTACCCCCCCCCCCCTCATGAAACAGGCCTGTAGAGATGAAATAGTCTTGTGATTTTTTTCCCACACATACATATATATATATATATATATATATTTATATACATACATAGCAGTCCACTTGTTTCTCTTTAGTAGTACTACTGTACTTTGGTAGTACTCCAGTCCACGTTGTTACATCGTTTACTTTCATGTCACTGTAGAAAAAGAAATACTGTAAAGAATGTCCGTCTTCTATTTTTATATGTTTGTTCTAACAAAACCAAAGTTGTCCAGTCTGTTGTCCAATACGTTTCTAACTGTTTTTAATGAAAACACATTTTATAAAACGTCTTCTTTTTATTCTTACACCAGCAAAAATAACTTTTTTTCTTTGCTTTCGTTGACAAATAAACAAGGTGGATTTTTGTTGTTGCTTTTTCATTGCATTTTCACTGCAGGACAAGAACTCCCAAGATGAAGATTGAAGAAAAAACACATTTTAATGGTAATACTAGTAATAATAGTAGTAATACTATGCTAATGGGGAAAGTAAAAGCGTGGCTCGTGTGGTGGAGCAACTCGAGGGTTCCAGGTTCGATCCCCGCTTCTGCCATCGGGACCCTTACAAAAAATTCAAAAAAACGGACTTGCTTCAGCAGCACATTTCTGCTGCTGTAGTTGTATAAAATGTCTCAAAATGTCATCAGGTGTCCCGACACAACCTAAAAATAGAAGGCAATGCATAGTTTACGGAAACATTTTTTTTGCTAAAATTTCGTAAGGCGGGACCCTTACAAAAAATTCAAAAAAACGGACTTGCTTCAGCAGCACGTTTCTGGTGCTGTAGTTGTTTAAAATGTCTCAATGTCATCAGGAGTCCCGACACAACCTAAAAATAGAAGAAAATGCATCGTTTACGAAAAAAAATGTTGCTAAAATTTCGTAAGGCGGGACCCTTACAAAAAATTCAAAAAAACGGACTTGCTTCAGCAGCACATTTCTGGTGCTGTAGTTGTATAAAATGTCTCAAAATGACATCAGGAGTCCCGACACAACCTAAAAATAGAAGAAAATGCATCGTTTACGAAAAAAAATGTTTGCTAAAATTTCGTAAGGCGGGACCCTTACAAAAAATTCAAAAAAACGGACTTGCTTCAGCAGCTCATTTCTGCTGCTGTAGTTGTATAAAATGTCTCAAAGCATCATCAGGTGTCCCGACACAACCTAAAAATAGAAGAAAATGCATAGTTTACGGAAAAAAATTTTTGCTAAAATTTCGTAAGGCGGGAGGGACCCTTACAAAAAATTCAAAAAAACAGACTTGCTTCAGCAGCACATTTCTGCTGCTGTAGTTGTATAAAATGTCTCAAAACGTCATCAGGTGTCCCGACACAACCTAAAAATAGAAGAAAATGCATAGTTTACGGAAAAAAATGTTTGCTAAAATGTCGTAAGGCGGGACCCTTACAAAAAATTCAAAAAAACAGACTTGCTTCAGCAGCACATTTCTGGTGCTGTAGTTGTATAAAATGTCTCAAAACGTCATCAGGTGTCCTGACACAACCTAAAAATAGAAGAAAATGCATCGTTTACGAAGAAAAATGTTTGCTAAAATTTCGTAAGGTGGGACCCTTACAAAAAATTTTAAAAAACGGACTTGCTTCAGCAGCACATTTCTGCTGCTGTAGTTGTATAAAATGTCTCAAAACGTCATCAGGTGTCCCGACACAACCTAAAAATAGAAGAAAATGCATAGTTTACGGAAAAAAATTGCTGCTAAAATTTTGTAGGGCGGGACCCTTACAAAAAATTAAAAAAAACGGACTTGCTTCAGCAGCACATTTCTGGTGCTGTAGTTGTATAAAATGTCTCAAAACGTCATCAGAAGTCCCGACACAACCTAAAAATGGAAGAAAATGCATAGTTTACGGAAAACAAATTTTGCTAAAATTTCGTAAGAGGGGATCCTTACAAAAAATTAAAAAAAACGGACTTGCTTCAGCAGCACATTTCTGGTGCTGTAGTTGTATAAAATGTCTCAAAATGTCATCAGGAGTCCCGACACAACCTAAAAATAGAAGAAAATGCATCGTTTACGAAAAAATTTGTTACTAAAATTTCGTAAGGCTTGGAACCCTTACAGAAAATTCAAAAAAACGGACTTGCTTCAGCAGCACATTTCTGGTGCTGTAGTTGTATAAAATGTCTCAAAACGTCATCAGGTGTCCCGACACAACCTAAAAATAGAAGAAAATGCATAGTTTACGGAAAACATTTTTTGCTAAAATTTCGTAAGGCTGGACCCTTACAAAAAATTTAAAAAAACGGACTTGCTTCAGCAGCACATTTCTGCTGCTGTAGTTGTATGAAATGTCTCAAAACGTCATCAGGTGTCCCGACACAACCTAAAAATGTAAGAAAATGCATAGTTTACGGAAATATTTTTTTGCTAAAATTTCGTAAGGGGGGACCCTTACAAAAAATTCAAAAAAACGGACTTGCTTCAGCAGCACATTTCTGCTGCTGTAGTTGTATGAAATGTCTCAAAACGTCATCAGGTGTCCCGACACAACCTAAAAATAGAAGAAAATGCATAGTTTGCGAAAAAAAATTTTTGCTAAAATTTCGTGAGGCGGGACCCTTACAAAAAATTCAAAAAAACGGACTTGCTTCAGCAGCACATTTCTGCTGCTGTAGTTGTATAAAATGTCTCAAAATGTCATCAGGAGTCCCAACACAACCTAAATATAGAAAAAATGCATTGTTTGCGAAAAAAAAATTTTGCTAAAATTTCGTAAGGCGGGACCCTTACAAAAAATTCAAAAAAATGGACTTGCTTCAGCAGCACATTTCTGCTGCTGTAGTTGTATAAAATGTCTCAAAACGTCATCAGGTGTCCCGACACAACCTAAAAATAGAAGAAAATGCATAGTTTACGGAAAAAAATTTTGCTAAAATTTCGTAAGGCAGGACCCTTACAAAAAATTAAAAAAAACGGACTTGCTTCAGCAGCACATTTCTGCTGCTGTAGTTGTATAAAATGTCTCAAAACGTCATCAGGTGTCCCGACACAACCTAAAAATGTAAGAAAATGCATAGTTTACTGAAATATTTTTTTGCTAAAATTTCGTAAGGGGGGACCCTTACAAAAAATTCAAAAAAACGGACTTGCTTCAGCAGCACATTTCTGCTGCTGTAGTTGTATGAAATGTCTCAAAACGTCATCAGGTGTCCCGACGCAACCTAAAAATAGAAGAAAATGCATAGTTTACGGAAAAAAATGTTTGCTAAAATTTCGTGAGGCGGGACCTTTACAAAAAATTCAAAAAAACGGACTTGCTTCAGCAGGACATTTCTGCTGCTGTAGTTGTATAAAATGTCTCAAAACGTCATCAGGAGTCCCGACACAACCTAACAATAGAAGAAAATGCATCGTTTACGAAAAAAAATGTTTGCTAAAATTTCGTAAGGCGGGACCCTTACAAAAAATTTAAAAAAACGGACTTGCTTCAGCAGCACATTTCTGCTGCTGTAGTTGTATAAAATGTCTCAAAACGTCATCAGGTGTCCCGACACAACCTAAAAATGTAAGAAAATGCATAGTTTACGGAAATATTTTTTTGCTAAAATTTCGTAAGGGGGGACCCTTACAAAAAAATTCAAAAAAACGGACTTGCTTCAGCAGCACATTTCTGCTGCTGTAGTTGTATGAAATGTCTCAAAACGTCATCAGGTGTCCCGACACAACCTAAAAATAGAAGAAAATGCATAGTTTATGGAAAAAAATGTTTGCTAAAATTTCGTAAGGCGGGACCTTTACAAAAAATTCAAAAAAACGGACTTGCTTCAGCAGGACATTTCTGCTGCTGTAGTTGTATAAAATGTCTCAAAACGTCATCAGGAGTCCCGACACAACCTAACAATAGAAGAAAATGCATCGTTTACGAAAAAAAATGTTTGCTAAAATTTCGTAAGGCGGGACCCTTACAAAAAATTTAAAAAAAGGACTTGCTTCAGCAGCACATTTCTGGTGCTGTAGTTGTATAAAATGTCTCAAAATGTCATAAGGTGTCCCGACACAACCTAAAAATAGAAGAAAATGCATAGTTTACGGGAAATTTTTTTTGCTAAAGTTTCGAAGGCGAGACCCTTACAAAAAATTCAAAAAAACGGACTTGCTTCAGCAGCACATTTCTGGTGCTGTAGTTGTATAAAATGTCTCAAAACGTCATCAGGTGTCCCGACACAACCTAAAAATAGAAGAAAATGCATAGTTTACGGAAAAATATTTTTGCTAAAATTTCGTAAGGCAGGACCCTTACAAAAAATTTAAAAAAACGGACTTGCTTCAGCAGCACATTTCTGCTGCTGTAGTTGTATAAAATGTCTCAAAACGTCATCAGGTGTCCCGACACAACCTAAAAAGAGAAGAAAATGCATAGTTTATGGAAAAACTTTTTTGCTAAAATTTCTTTAGGCGGGACCCTTACAAAAAATTAAAAAAAAACGGACTTGCTTCAGCAGCACATTTCTGCTGCTGTAGTTGTATGAAATGTCTCAAAACGTCATCAGGTGTCCCGACACAACCTAAAAATGTAAGAAAATGCATAGTTTACGGAAATATTTTTTTGCTAAAATTTCGTAAGGGGGGACCCTTACAAAAAATTCAAAAAAACGGACTTGCTTCAGCAGCACATTTCTGCTGCTGTAGTTGTATGAAATGTCTCAAAACGTCATCAGGTGTCCCGACACAACCTAAAAATAGAAGAAAATGCATAGTTTACGGAAAAACAATTTGCTAAAATGTCGTAAGGCAGGACCCTTACAAAAAATTAAAAAAAACGGACTTGCTTCAGCAGCACATTTCTGCTGCTGTAGTTGTATAAAATGTCTCAAAACGTCATCAGGTGTCCCAACACAACCTAAAAATGTAAGAAAATGCATAGTTTACGGAAATATTTTTTTGCTAAAATTTCGTAAGGGGGGACCCTTACAAAAAATTCAAAAAAACGGACTTGCTACAGCAGCACATTTCTGCTGCTGTAGTTGTATAAAATGTCTCAAAACGTCATCAGGTGTCCCGACACAACCTAAAAAGAGAAGAAAATGCATAGTTTATGGAAAAACTTTTTTGCTAAAATTTCTTTAGGCGGGACCCTTACAAAAAATAAAAAAAAAACGGACTTGCTTCAGCAGCACATTTCTGCTGCTGTAGTTGTATGAAATGTCTCAAAACGTCATCAGGTGTCCCGACACAACCTAAAAATGTAAGAAAATGCATAGTTTACGGAAATATTTTTTTGCTAAAATTTCGTAAGGGGGGACCCTTACAAAAAATTCAAAAAAACGGACTTGCTTCAGCAGCACATTTCTGCTGCTGTAGTTGTATGAAATGTCTCAAAACGTCATCAGGTGTCCCGACACAACCTAAAAATAGAAGAAAATGCATAGTTTACGGAAAAAAATTTTGCTAAAATGTCGTAAGGCAGGACCCTTACAAAAAATTAAAAAAAACGGACTTGCTTCAGCAGCACATTTCTGCTGCTGTAGTTGTATAAAATGTCTCAAAACGTCATCAGGTGTCCCAACACAACCTAAAAATGTAAGAAAATGCATAGTTTACGGAAATATTTTTTTGCTAAAATTTCGTAAGGGGGGACCCTTACAAAAAATTCAAAAAACGGACTTGCTACAGCAGCACATTTCTGCTGCTGTAGTTGTATGAAATGTCTCAAAACGTCATCAGGTGTCCCGACACAACCTAAAAATAGAAGAAAATGCATAGTTTATGGAAAAAAATGTTTGCTAAAATTTCGTAAGGCGGGACCTTTACAAAAAATTCAAAAAAACGGACTTGCTTCAGCAGGACATTTCTGCTGCTGTAGTTGTATAAAATGTCTCAAAACGTCATCAGGTGTCCCGACACAACCTAAAAAGAGAAGAAAATGCATAGTTTATGGAAAAACTTTTTTGCTAAAATTTCTTTAGGCGGGACCCTTACAAAAAATAAAAAAAAAACGGACTTGCTTCAGCAGCACATTTCTGCTGCTGTAGTTGTATGAAATGTCTCAAAACGTCATCAGGTGTCCCGACACAACCTAAAAATGTAAGAAAATGCATAGTTTACGGAAATATTTTTTTGCTAAAATTTCGTAAGGGGGGACCCTTACAAAAAATTCAAAAAAACGGACTTGCTTCAGCAGCACATTTCTGCTGCTGTAGTTGTATGAAATGTCTCAAAACGTCATCAGGTGTCCCGACACAACCTAAAAATAGAAGAAAATGCATAGTTTACGGAAAAAAAATTTGCTAAAATGTCGTAAGGCAGGACCCTTACAAAAAATTAAAAAAAACGGACTTGCTTCAGCAGCACATTTCTGCTGCTGTAGTTGTATAAAATGTCTCAAAACGTCATCAGGTGTCCCAACACAACCTAAAAATGTAAGAAAATGCATAGTTTACGGAAATATTTTTTTGCTAAAATTTCGTAAGGGGGGACCCTTACAAAAAATTCAAAAAAACGGACTTGCTACAGCAGCACATTTCTGCTGCTGTAGTTGTATAAAATGTCTCAAAACGTCATCAGGTGTCCCGACACAACCTAAAAAGAGAAGAAAATGCATAGTTTATGGAAAAACTTTTTTGCTAAAATTTCTTTAGGCGGGACCCTTACAAAAAATAAAAAAAAAACGGACTTGCTTCAGCAGCACATTTCTGCTGCTGTAGTTGTATGAAATGTCTCAAAACGTCATCAGGTGTCCCGACACAACCTAAAAATGTAAGAAAATGCATAGTTTACGGAAATATTTTTTTGCTAAAATTTCGTAAGGGGGGACCCTTACAAAAAATTCAAAAAAACGGACTTGCTTCAGCAGCACATTTCTGCTGCTGTAGTTGTATGAAATGTCTCAAAACGTCATCAGGTGTCCCGACACAACCTAAAAATAGAAGAAAATGCATAGTTTACGGAAAAAAAATTTGCTAAAATGTCGTAAGGCAGGACCCTTACAAAAAATTAAAAAAAACGGACTTGCTTCAGCAGCACATTTCTGCTGCTGTAGTTGTATAAAATGTCTCAAAACGTCATCAGGTGTCCCAACACAACCTAAAAATGTAAGAAAATGCATAGTTTACGGAAATATTTTTTTGCTAAAATTTCGTAAGGGGGGACCCTTACAAAAAATTCAAAAAAACGGACTTGCTACAGCAGCACATTTCTGCTGCTGTAGTTGTATGAAATGTCTCAAAACGTCATCAGGTGTCCCGACACAACCTAAAAATAGAAGAAAATGCATAGTTTATGGAAAAAAATGTTTGCTAAAATTTCGTAAGGCGGGACCTTTACAAAAAATTCAAAAAAACGGACTTGCTTCAGCAGGACATTTCTGCTGCTGTAGTTGTATAAAATGTCTCAAAACGTCATCAGGAGTCCCGACACAACCTAACAATAGAAGAAAATGCATCGTTTACGAAAAAAAATGTTTGCTAAAATTTCGTAAGGCGGGACCCTTACAAAAAATTTAAAAAAAAGGACTTGCTTCAGCAGCACATTTCTGGTGCTGTAGTTGTATAAAATGTCTCAAAATGTCATAAGGTGTCCCGACACAACCTAAAAATAGAAGAAAATGCATAGTTTACGGGAAAAATTTTTTGCTAAAGTTTCGTAAGGCGAGACCCTTACAAAAAATTAAAAAAAACGGACTTGCTTCAGCAGCACATTTCTGGTGCTGTAGTTGTATAAAATGTCTCAAAACGTCATCAGGTGTCCCGACACAACCTAAAAATAGAAGAAAATGCATAGTTTACCGAAAAAATGTTTTGCTAAAATTTCGTAAGGCGGGACCCTTACAAAAAATTCAAAAAATTGGACTTGCTTCAGCAGCACATTTCTGCTGCTGTAGTTGTATAAAATGTCTCAAAACGTCATCAAGTGTCCCGACACAAACTAAAAATAGAAGAAAATGCATAGTTTACGGAAAAAAATTTTTACTAAAATTTCATAAGGCGGGACCCTTACAAAAAATTCAAAAAAACGGACTTGCTTCAGCAGCACATTTATGCTGCTGTAGTTGTATAAAATGTCTCAAAATGTCATCAGGTGTCCCGACACAACCTAAAAATAGAAGAAAATGCATTGTTTACGGAAAAAAAATGTTGCTAAAATTTCGTAAGGCGGGACCCTTACAAAAAATTCAAAAAAACGGACTTGCTTCAGCAGCACATTTCTGGTGCTGTAGTTGTATAAAATGTCTCAAAACGTCATCAGGTTTCCAGACACAACCTACAAATAGAAGAAAATGCATAGTTTACGGAAAAAAATTTTTGCTAAAATTTCGTAAGGTGGGACCCTTACAAAAAATTCAAAAAAACGGACTTGCTTCAGCACCACATTTCTGCTGCTGTAGTTGTATAAAATGTCTCAAAATCTCATCAGGAGTCCCGACACAACCTAAAAATAGAAGAAAATGCATAGTTTATGGAAAAAAATGTTTGCTAAAATTTCGTAAGGCGGGACCTTTACAAAAAATTCAAAAAAACGGACTTGCTTCAGCAGGACATTTCTGCTGCTGTAGTTGTATAAAATGTCTCAAAACGTCATCAGGTGTCCCGACACAACCTAAAAAGAGAAGAAAATGCATAGTTTATGGAAAAACTTTTTTGCTAAAATTTCTTTAGGCGGGACCCTTACAAAAAATAAAAAAAAAACGGACTTGCTTCAGCAGCACATTTCTGCTGCTGTAGTTGTATGAAATGTCTCAAAACGTCATCAGGTGTCCCGACACAACCTAAAAATGTAAGAAAATGCATAGTTTACGGAAATATTTTTTTGCTAAAATTTCGTAAGGGGGGACCCTTACAAAAAATTCAAAAAAACGGACTTGCTTCAGCAGCACATTTCTGCTGCTGTAGTTGTATGAAATGTCTCAAAACGTCATCAGGTGTCCCGACACAACCTAAAAATAGAAGAAAATGCATAGTTTACGGAAAAAAAATTTGCTAAAATGTCGTAAGGCAGGACCCTTACAAAAAATTAAAAAAAACGGACTTGCTTCAGCAGCACATTTCTGCTGCTGTAGTTGTATAAAATGTCTCAAAACGTCATCAGGTGTCCCAACACAACCTAAAAATGTAAGAAAATGCATAGTTTACGGAAATATTTTTTTGCTAAAATTTCGTAAGGGGGGACCCTTACAAAAAATTCAAAAAAACGGACTTGCTACAGCAGCACATTTCTGCTGCTGTAGTTGTATAAAATGTCTCAAAACGTCATCAGGTGTCCCGACACAACCTAAAAAGAGAAGAAAATGCATAGTTTATGGAAAAACTTTTTTGCTAAAATTTCTTTAGGCGGGACCCTTACAAAAAATAAAAAAAAAACGGACTTGCTTCAGCAGCACATTTCTGCTGCTGTAGTTGTATGAAATGTCTCAAAACGTCATCAGGTGTCCCGACACAACCTAAAAATGTAAGAAAATGCATAGTTTACGGAAATATTTTTTTGCTAAAATTTCGTAAGGGGGGACCCTTACAAAAAATTCAAAAAAACGGACTTGCTTCAGCAGCACATTTCTGCTGCTGTAGTTGTATGAAATGTCTCAAAACGTCATCAGGTGTCCCGACACAACCTAAAAATAGAAGAAAATGCATAGTTTACGGAAAAAAAATTTGCTAAAATGTCGTAAGGCAGGACCCTTACAAAAAATTAAAAAAAACGGACTTGCTTCAGCAGCACATTTCTGCTGCTGTAGTTGTATAAAATGTCTCAAAACGTCATCAGGTGTCCCAACACAACCTAAAAATGTAAGAAAATGCATAGTTTACGGAAATATTTTTTTGCTAAAATTTCGTAAGGGGGGACCCTTACAAAAAATTCAAAAAAACGGACTTGCTACAGCAGCACATTTCTGCTGCTGTAGTTGTATGAAATGTCTCAAAACGTCATCAGGTGTCCCGACACAACCTAAAAATAGAAGAAAATGCATAGTTTATGGAAAAAAATGTTTGCTAAAATTTCGTAAGGCGGGACCTTTACAAAAAATTCAAAAAAACGGACTTGCTTCAGCAGGACATTTCTGCTGCTGTAGTTGTATAAAATGTCTCAAAACGTCATCAGGAGTCCCGACACAACCTAACAATAGAAGAAAATGCATCGTTTACGAAAAAAAATGTTTGCTAAAATTTCGTAAGGCGGGACCCTTACAAAAAATTTAAAAAAAAGGACTTGCTTCAGCAGCACATTTCTGGTGCTGTAGTTGTATAAAATGTCTCAAAATGTCATAAGGTGTCCCGACACAACCTAAAAATAGAAGAAAATGCATAGTTTACGGGAAAAATTTTTTGCTAAAGTTTCGTAAGGCGAGACCCTTACAAAAAATTAAAAAAAACGGACTTGCTTCAGCAGCACATTTCTGGTGCTGTAGTTGTATAAAATGTCTCAAAACGTCATCAGGTGTCCCGACACAACCTAAAAATAGAAGAAAATGCATAGTTTACCGAAAAAATGTTTTGCTAAAATTTCGTAAGGCGGGACCCTTACAAAAAATTCAAAAAATTGGACTTGCTTCAGCAGCACATTTCTGCTGCTGTAGTTGTATAAAATGTCTCAAAACGTCATCAAGTGTCCCGACACAAACTAAAAATAGAAGAAAATGCATAGTTTACGGAAAAAAATTTTTACTAAAATTTCATAAGGCGGGACCCTTACAAAAAATTCAAAAAAACGGACTTGCTTCAGCAGCACATTTATGCTGCTGTAGTTGTATAAAATGTCTCAAAATGTCATCAGGTGTCCCGACACAACCTAAAAATAGAAGAAAATGCATTGTTTACGGAAAAAAAATGTTGCTAAAATTTCGTAAGGCGGGACCCTTACAAAAAATTCAAAAAAACGGACTTGCTTCAGCAGCACATTTCTGGTGCTGTAGTTGTATAAAATGTCTCAAAACGTCATCAGGTTTCCAGACACAACCTACAAATAGAAGAAAATGCATAGTTTACGGAAAAAAATTTTTGCTAAAATTTCGTAAGGTGGGACCCTTACAAAAAATTCAAAAAAACGGACTTGCTTCAGCACCACATTTCTGCTGCTGTAGTTGTATAAAATGTCTCAAAATCTCATCAGGAGTCCCGACACAACCTAAAAATAGAAGAAAATGCATCGTTTACGAAAAAAAATGTTTGCTAAAATTTCGTAAGGCGGGACCCTTACAAAAAATTCAAAAAAACGGACTTGCTTCAGCAGCACATTTCTGGCGCTGTAGTTGTATAAAATGTCTCAAAACGTCATCAGGTGTCCCGACACAACCTAAAAATAGAAGAAAATGCATAGTTTACGGAAAAAAATGTTTGCTCAAATTTCGTAAGGCGGGACCCTTACAAAAAATTCAAAAAAACGGACTTGCTTCAGCAGCACATTTCTGCTGCTGTAGTCGATTGTAGCTGAGATAGGCTCCAGCGCCCCCCGCGACCCCAAAGGGAATAAGCGGTAGAAAATGGATGGATGGATGGATAGTGTTAGGAACTGGTCAAGGGGGGTCATCTTGGGATGCAGAGACGGGAGGAAAGTTTGAAATACAAAAAGTAATATATTTAATAAGTCCAAAAAATGTAACAAAGAGCGATGGGGCAAAAAGTGCACACCATGTATATTAACAAAACAGGTTCCTCAGTGGTTGGCAGGGGGGAGGCCAGGGTGCACCAAGTACTGCATAAAGTCTTTGTTGCCTCAAGGAGGCATGAGGCGAAGTAGGTGCATGCACGTGCGGAGTTCAGGAAACAATGACCAGCAAGGTCAAGCTGTAGGTGATGAGCTTAAGTACTGGCGGGCTAATTGCGAGCAGGTGTGTCACCAGGTCCGCACCTCGCCGAGGATGAATAACTAAAACACAGGTGCAGACAACAGAGAAGGCAGGAACACACTAAAACACAACAGTACCCCCCCCTCAATGGACGCCACCTGGCGGCTTACCTGGCTTCTCCGGAAAACGAATATAAAAAGCAGTTAACAGTGAAGGGTCTAAAATAAGTGAACGCGGGACCCAGGATCGGTCCTCGGGGCCGTAACCCTCCCAGTCGACCAGATACTGGAAACCCCTGCCCCTTCTCCTCACGTCGAGAATGGCCTTGACCGTGAACGCCTGGTGGCCATCAATAAGTCTGGGAGGTGGAGGAGGCACCTCTGGAGGACTCAAGGGACTGGAGGACACAGGCTTGAGCAGGGAGACGTGGAAAGAGGGATGAATCTTGAGAGAGTCCGGAAGGCGTAGTCGAACCGATGAGGGATTGATGACTTGCTCAATGGGGTAAGGTCCAATGAATCGTGGCTGCAGTTTCTTGGAGACCACCTGGAGAGGTAAATCACGAGAGGATAGCCATACCTTCTGACCGGGCCTGTAATCCGGTGCTGTGCTGCGGTGGCGGTTAGCGATACGCTGGTTGCGCTCCGAGGTGCGTGACAGAGCAGACCGGGTATTTTGCCATGCTTGCCGTGCGCGGTGTAGGTGGGCCGCAACCGATGGGACGGCGACTTCTGATTCCAGGGAAGGAAAAGCGGGAGGTTGGTACCCGTAGGCGGAGTGAAATGGAGACATGCCTGTAGCGGAGCTGACGAGTGTGTTGTGAGCGTACTCAATCCAATGTAGACAAAGTGCCCAGAAGGCCGGCTGCTGATGGCAAACGCAGCGGATGGCAGCTTCCAGATCCTGGTTTGTGCGCTCAGTCTGACCGTTTGTCTGCGGGTGGTATCCAGAAGAAAGGCTCGGCGATGCCCCAAACGACTTGCAGAAGGCCTTCCAAACCGCCGAAGAAAATTGTGGCCCTCTGTCCGAGACCACATCCACCGGGATACCATGCAGCCGGAACACGTGACGTACCAGCAGATCTGCAGTCTCTAGTGCAGAGGGCAACTTTAGAAGAGGGATGAAGTGAGCCATTTTTGAAAAGCGGTCCACCAAAGTCAATATAACAGTGTTGCCCTTTGATGGTGGAAGTCCTGTGACGAAATCCAATGCCACATGGGACCACGGGCGGGAGGGGATGGGGAGTGGCCGCAGAAGGCCAGCTGGTGCCCGATGTGACGCCTTATTGCGGGCACAGGTGGTACAGGCAGACACAAACTCTTTCACGTCAGCCCTGAAAGTTGGCCACCAGAAGCGCTGGGCTAGGAGGAAAGTAGTACGGGTGATACCTGGGTGGCAGGCGATCTTGGAGCTGTGGGCCCAGTTTAAGACTTCCGGCCGGAGTTCTGGGATAACGAATAAGCGCCCCTGCGGACAGTTCTTGGGAGGGGGAAAATTCTTGATTCCTTCTGTCACGCGACCCTCGATGTCCCACTGTAGCGCTCCCAGCACTTGTGATGGAGGGATGATGGTCTCTGTCTTGACCCCTTCCTCGGGGCAGGCGTACATTCTAGACAAGGCGTCTGGCTTACCATTCTGGGAGCCGGGTCGGAAGGTCATGGTAAAATTGAATCTGGCGAAGAATAGCGCCCACCTAGCTTGTCTTGGGTTGAGCCGTTGAGCAGTCCGAATGTAGGCCAGATTCTTGTGGTCCGTGAATACCACAAATGGTGTCTCCGAGCCCTCCAGCCAGTGCCTCCATTCTTGTAGCGCCAAGACAACGGCAAGTAGTTCTCTATTACCAATGTCATAATTGCGTTCCGCTGGGGTCAGGCGGCGTGAGAAGAAGGCACAGGGGTGCAGCCTCTGGTCGGAGGTGGAGCGCTGGGACAGAACAGCTCCCACGTCGGAGTCAGACGCGTCAACCTCGACAAAAAATTGAGAGGAAATGTTAGGGTGGACAAGAACTGGTGCAGAAGTAAATAACAATTTAAGCTTATCAAAGGAAGTCTGTGTCTCAGAGGTCCACAAAAAGGGAAGTTTAGTGGAAGTGAGTCTCGTAAGTGGTTCAGCTACCTGACTAAAATTTCGGACAAAACGGCGATAAAAATTAGCAAAACCAAGAAACCTTTGGAGGTGTTTTCTAGAAGTGGGTGTGGGCCAATCAACCACCGACTTGATTTTTGCGGGATCCGCTCGGAGTTGACCCTTCTCCACAATAAAACCCAAGAACGGAACAGACTCTGAGTGAAACACGCACTTTTCGGCCTTGACATAAAGTCGATTCTCGAGAAGACGTTGGAGAACTAGGCGAACATGCTGGACGTGAAGTTCGGGAGTAGGCGAGAAAACGAGGATATCGTCTAAGTAGACGACCACAAATCGGTCAAGCATGTCGCGCAAGACATCATTTATGAGGCTTTGAAAAACAGCCGGCGCATTGGTGAGGCCAAAAGGCATGACCAGGTATTCAAAGTGTCCAAGTGGGGTATTAAACGCGGTCTTCCATTCATCACCTTGCTTAATCCGGACTAAGTGATATGCGTTGCGGAGGTCCAGCTTGGTGAAATGTCTAGCAGTGTGTAGAGGGTTAAAAGCAGAGTTGAGAAGCGGGAGAGGATATTTATTTTTGACAGTAATACTGTTAAGGGCTCGGTAATCAATACAAGGGCGGAGTGTCTTATCCTTCTTTTCCACAAAGAAAAACCCGGCGGCTAGAGGAGAGTTAGAGGGACGGATGAGACCAGAAGCAAGCGAAGTGGTGATATAGTCCTCTAGCGACTCTCTTTCATGTTTCGAAATGTTATAAAGGCGGGATGAAGGGAGTGTGGCGCCAGGGAGGAGATTAATACAACAGTCATTAGGACGGTGAGGAGGTAATGACAACGCGCGGTCCTTGCTGAAGACCTCTTTAAGGTCGTGGTAAGCAGTGGGCACAGTTGACAGATCTATGACCTCCTGAATGACGATGCGTGTGGCCCCTGTGCGAGGGCATGCGGACCGCAGACAGTGAATATGGCAAAAAAAAAACCAGTTAATGATAGTAGTTTTGGCCCAGTCAATATGGGGATTATGTTTAGCTAGCCAGGTAAGTCCGAGCACAACAGGAGCGGAACGAGAGGGAATGATGAGAAAATTGATTAACTCAAAATGGTTACCAGATAATTTAAGCGATAAGGGCTGAGTCTGGTGAGTAACGCTCGCCAGGTGACCTCCATCGAGGGATCGAACTACTCTAGGTCTGGGTAATTTGGCAACGGGTATGGAAAAACGTCTAACAAGTGCCTCATCGATAAAATTGTCATCAGAACCAGAGTCAATTAGAGCCCTAATGTCCAAACTCTGCTCCTTATCCCAGGTGAGCATACCCGTGAGTTGGAGCCTTGACAGTGTCTGACCTGTAGATGGCAGTAGAGGAGCCGGATCGGTCGCTGGAGGGAGTAAAGCTGGAACACAGCGGGGTGGCGAAGCTTGAGTGCGTAGGGGAGGCGAAGCTTGAGTGCGTAGTGGAGGCGAAGCTTGAGTGCGTAGTGGAGGCGAAGCTTGAGTGCGGCGGCGGTCAGGACGATGAGGACAGTGGGATAAGCGATGCTCAGCTTTGCCGCAATATAAACACAGCCGGAGGCGAAGGCGACGATCTCTCTCAGCTGGAGAGAGACGATTTCCTCCAAGCTGCATCGGTTCCTCTTCCAGTGATATCGGCGGGGCATCGACACTGGGTATCGGTGTGAAGGTTTGACGCGCTTCATGGCCACTCCCACTATGCATCGAAGAGCAGAGTTCCTGGTGTAGGAACCTCTCTCTTTCCCAGTCAACGAGGCGATTTTCAATCCTCGCAGCCAGAGCAACGAGCTCGTCGAGGCTGTCAGGAGTCTTGAGCGGGATCATTTGTTTCCGGACTCGATCAGCCAGACCAAGGGAGAAGACGTCCACCAATGCGGAAGTGGGCCATCCGATTTCAGCAGCCAGCCTTCGGAATTCAATAGCGAAGTCTGTGACGCTGCGCTGTCCTTGCTGCAGACGTAATAATGATCGGGCCGCTTCGCGTCCTGGCATCTCGCGTTGAAAAATGTTCTTCATGGCTTTGGAAAAAGCGGCGTACGAGGCACACACCGGAGATTGACGCGCCCATTCTGCGGTGGCCCAGGCGGACGCCCGGCCACTCATGTGGGACATGACAAAAGCCACGCGAGCTCTTTCAGTGTAAAAAGAAGTGGGTAAAAGTTCAAAATAGATTTCACACTGGGTGAGAAAGGGACGCACGTCACCTGACTCGCCGGAGAAACGCTCAGGCTTGGAGAGTGGTGGACAAGGAGCAGGAGGGGTGTCGTTAGGCAACGGAACATCTGTGGAACGTGGACGTGTCTGCTGGGCTGCTGGGTCGACAGTAGGGGAAGACATCGCCTGCAGCGCGGTGAGTACACTTCCAAACTGTCCTTCTAATGCATCAAGGCGGGCGGCTTGGCGTTCCGCTATGGTGTTGACGCAAGCCCCAAGCACGCCAAATTGTTCCTCCTGTTGACCAAGTCGTTTGGCCTGCTGTTGCAGCGCCCTCTTTACTGGGTCAGTCTCTGCGGGATCCATGTTGTGGCTGGTCATTATGTTAGGAACTGGTCAAGGGGGGTCATCCCGGGATGCAGAGACGGGAGGAAAGTTTGAAATACAAAAAGTAATATATTTAATAAGTCCAAAAAATGTAACAAAGAGCGATGGGGCAAAAAGTGCACACCATGTATATTAACAAAACAGGTTCCTCAGTGGTTGGCAGGGGGGGAGGCCAGGGTGCACCAAGTACTGCATAAAGTCTTTGTTGCCTCAAGGAGGCATGAGGCGAAGTAGGTGCATGCACGTGCGGAGTTCAGGAAACAATGACCAGCAAGGTCAAGCTGTAGGTGATGAGCTTAAGTACTGGCGGGCTAATTGCGAGCAGGTGTGTCACCAGGTCCGCACCTCGCCAAGGATGAATAACTAAAACACAGGTGCAGACAACAGAGAAGGCAGGAACACACTAAAACACAACAGATAGTTGTATAAAATGTCTCAAAACGTCATCAGGTGTCCCGACACAACCTAAAAATAGAAGAAAATGCATAGTTTACGGAAAAAAAATGTTGTTAAAATTTCGTAAGGCGGGACCCTTACAAAAAAATTCAAAAGAACGGACTTGTTTCAGCAGCACATTTCTGCTGCTGTAGTTGTATAAAATGTCTCAAAAGGTCATCAGGAGTCCCGACACAACCTAAAAATAGAAGAAAATGCATGGTTTACGAAAAAAAAATGTTGCTAAAATTTCGTAGGGCGGGACCCTTACAAAAAATTCAAAAAAACGGACTTGCTTCAGCAGCACATTTCTGCTGCTGTAGTTGTATAAAATGTCTCAAAACGTCATCAGGTGTGCCGACACAACCTAAAAATAGAAGAAAATGCATAGTTTACGGAAAAAATTTTTTGCTAAAATTTCGTAAGGTGGGACCCTTACAAAAAAATTCAAAAAAACGGACTTGAAAACGCATTATGGCGGCGCCCTGATGGCAGCGGCTTGCAGACGCTCTTGGAAGTGTAGAGCGATTTGGCAAAAATACCCGTCAATTCTGTCTATTTCATGGCTGGCTCACAGCGTGGACACTTTGTGATCAGATACGACCGACAGACGATTCTGGATGTGGATAGATCGGGCCGTTATAGGCTGAAAGATGCGTGTCCTTTCGACCTCCTCGCTAGCATGGGGATACTTCTCTGGCTACATCCAGCGGCCTCTGAAGCAGCGGAGTTAAGTGCCAGCGGGGACCGTCAACGGAAGACACGTAAGCGGTGTGAGCGGAAGCAGAAGCGGGGATGCCGAGCAGGGCTAACAACAAAGCGAAAGGCTAATCCTCAAAGAAGCGCGAGTCCGGGTGAGAAGTTTGTTAAAATAGAACTAGCCAGCGCCAGGCTGGATAATACCTGCACACATAGCAACTATTTTAGAACAATACACAACTCAAAAAATGTTTTTTCTGTGTCAGAAGTAGACATGCACTCTACTGAGGTGGCAAGTTATGATGCGTTTGGTTTATCACAACATCAAGCAAACAATCGGAAAATTCCCGTCATATCAATTCCTAGATATGGTCGAAATTATTTAAAGTGCACTACACATAATTAACACAACATTATTAATATTGCTACTACGGATAATTTCAACAAAAACTCCTCAAAACAGCCCACTACCTATAATATGGGCTTCTTAAACATAAGATCATTATCTTCCAAAACGTTATTAGTTAATGAGGTCATTAGAGACAATAATCTTGACGTCATTGGTCTCGCCGAGACCTGGCTCAAACCAGACGATTTCTTTGCGCTGGGTGAGGCGTCTCCTCCTGGCTATGCGGGAGCGCATATTGCCCGTCCCATTAAAAGGGGTGGGGGAGTCGCACTCATACACAACAAAAACTTTAATCTCACCCCGAACCTAAATAATAAATATAACTCGTTTGAGGTGCTTACTATGAGGTTTGTCACACCGCTGCCTCTCCACCTGGCTGTTATCTACCGCCCCCCAGGACCCAATTCGGACTTCATCAGTGAATTTTCAGAGTTCGTTGCTGATTTAGTGACTCACGCCGACAATATAATCATAATGGGGGACTTTAATATCCATATGAATACCCCATCGGACACTCAGTGCATGGCGCTCCAGACTATAATTGATAGCTGTGGTCTTACACAAATAATAAATGAACCTACGCATCGCAACGGTAATACGATAGATCTAGTGCTGGTCAGGGGTGTCACCACCTCCAAAGTTACGATACTCCCGTATACTAAAGTAATGTCCGATCATTACCTTATAAAATTTGAAGTTCTGACTTATTGTCAACAAACTAATAATAATAACTACTATAGCAGCCGCAACATTAATGCTGCCACAACGATGACTCTTGCTGGCCTACTGCCTTCGGTAATGGCACCATTCCCAAATTATGTTGGCTCTATTGATAACCTCACTAACAACTTTAACGACGCCCTGCGCGACACCTTTGATAGTATAGCACCGCTAAAGCTTAAAAGAGCCCCTAGAAGGCGCACCCCATGGTTTACAGAAGAAACTAGAGCCCATAAATTATCATGTAGAAAGCTGGAACGCAAATGGCGCGCTACTAAACTTGAGGTTTTCCATCAAGCATGGAGTGATAGTTTAATAACTTATAAACACATGCTTACCCTAGCTAAAGCTAAATATTACTCAAATCTCATCCACCTCAACAAAAATGAGCCGAAATTTTTGTTTAGTACAGTAGCATCGCGAACCCAACAAGGGACTCCTCCCAGTAGCTCCACCCACTCAGCAGATGATTTTATGAATTTCTTTAATAAGAAAATTGAACTCATTAGAAAGGAGATTAAAGACAATGCATCGCAGCTACAACTGGGTTCTATTAACACAAATACAACTGTATCTACGAAGGATACCGCCCTCCAAAATAGTTTCTCTCTCTTTGATGAAATAACATTAGAGGAATTGTTAAGATGTGTTAAGGGGACAAAACAAACAACATGTTTACTTGACCCATTTCCTGGGAAACTTATTAAGGAGCTTTTTGTATTATTAGGTCCATCAGTGCTAAATATTATAAACTTATCACTTTCCTCTGGCACTGTTCCACTAGCATTCAAAAAAGCGGTTATTCATCCTTTGCTCAAATGACCTAACCTCGATCCTGACCTCATGGTAAACTACCGGCCGGTGTCCCACCTTCCGTTAATCTCGAAAATCCTCGAAAAAATTGTCGCACAGCAGCTAAATGAACACTTAGTGTCTAACAATCTCTGTGAACCTTTTCAATCCGGTTTCAGGGCAAATCACTCTACGGAGACAGCCCTCGCAAAAATGACTAATGATCTACTGCTAACGATGGATTCTGATGCGTCATCTATGTTGCTGCTTCTTGATCTTAGCGCTGCTTTCCATACCGTCGATCATAACATTTTATTAGAGCGTATCAAAACACGTATTGGTATGTCAGACTTAGCCTTGTCGTGGTTTAACTCTTATCTTACTGACAGGATGCAGTGCGTCTCCCATAACAATGTGACCTCGGACTATGTTAAGGTAACGTGCGGAGTCCCCCAAGGTTCGGTTCTTGGCCCTGCACTCTTTAGTATTTACATGTTGCCGCTAGGCGACATCATACGCAAATACGATGTTAGCTTTCATTGTTATGCTGATGACAGCCAACTCTACATGCCCCTAAAGCTGACCAACACGCCGGATTGTAGTCAGCTGGAGGCGTGTCTTAATGAAATTAAACAATGGATGTCCGCTAACTTCTTGCAACTCAACACTAAGAAAACGGAAATGCTGATTATCGGTCCTGCTAAACACCGACATTTATTTGATAATACCACCTTAACATTTGACAACCAAACAATTACACAAAGCGACTCAGTAAAGAATCTGGGTATTATCTTCCACCCAACTCTCTCCTTTGAGTCACACATTAAGAGTGTTACTAAAACGGCCTTCTTTCATCTCCGTAATATTGCTAAAATTCGTTCCATTTTGTCCACTAGCGACGCTGAGATCATTATTCATGCGTTCGTTACGTCTCGTCTCGATTACTGTAACGTATTATTTTCGGGTCTCCCTATGTCTAGCATTAAAAGATTACAGTTGGTACAAAATGCGGCTGCTAGACTTTTGACAAGAACAAGAAAGTTTGATCATACTACGCCTATACTGGCTCACCTGCACTGGCTTCCTGTGCACTTAAGATGCGACTTTAAGGTTTTACTACTTACGTATAAAATACTACACGGTCTAGCTCCAGCCTATCTTGCCGATTGTATTGTACCATATGTCCCGGCAAGAAATCTGCATTCAAAGAACTCCGGCTTATTAGTGATTCCCAGAGCCCAAAAAAGGTCTGCGGGCTGTAGAGCGTTTTCTATTCGGGCTCCAGCACTATGGAATGCCCTCCCGGTAACAGTTAGAGATGCTACCTCAGTAGAAACATTTAAGTCCCATCTTAAAACTCATTTGTATACTCTAGCCTTTGAATAGCCCCCCCCCTTTTTTTTTTTTTTTTTTAATTTATTTATTTTTTTTAGACCAGTTGAACTGCCGTTTCTTTTCTTGTCTCCTCTGCTCACCCCTATCCCTTGTGGAAGGGGAGACACACAGATCCGGTGGCCATGGATGGGGTGCTGGCTGTCCGGGGTCGGGACCCGGGGTGGACCGCTCGCCTGTATATCGGTTGGGAACATCTCTGCGCTGCTGACCCGTCTCCGCTCGGGATGGTTTCCTGCTGACCCCACTGTGGACTGGACTCTTACTGTTATGCTGGATCCACTATGGACTGTACTCTCACAATATTATGTTAGACCCACTCGACATCCATTGCATTCGGTCTCCCTAGAGGGGGGGGGGGGGGGGGGGTTACCCACATATGCGGTCCTCTCCAAGGTTTCTCATAGTCATTCACATCGACGTCCCACTGGGGTGAGTTTTTCCTTGCCCTTATGTGGGCTCTGTACCGAGGATGTCGTTGTGGCTTGTGCAGCCCTTTGAGACACTTGTGATTTAGGGCTATATAAATAAACATTGATTGATTGATTGATTGACTTGCTTCAGCAGCACATTTCTGCTGCTGTAGTTGTATAAAATGTCTCAAAATGTCATCAGGAGTCCCGACACAACCTAACAATAGAAGAAAATGCATCGTTTACGAAAAAAAATGTTTGCTAAAATTTCGTAAGGCGGGACCCTTACACAAAATTCAAAAAAACGGACTTGCTTCAGCAGCACATTTCTGCTGCTGTAGTTGTATAAAATGTCTCAAAATGTCATCAGGAGTCCCGACACAACCTAACAATAGAAGAAAATGCATCGTTTACGAAAAAACATTTTTGCTAAAATTTCGTAAGGCGGGACCCTTACAAAAAATTCAAAAAAACAGACTTGCTTCAGCAGCACATTTCTGCTGCTGTAGTTGTATAAAATGTCTCAAAACGTCATCAGGAGTCCCGACACAACCTAAAAATAGAAGAAAATGCATCGTTTACGAAAAAAAAATTTTGCTAAAATTTCGTAAGGCTGGACCCTTACAAAAAATTCAAAAAAACGGACTTGCTTCAGCAGCACATTTCTGCTGCTGTAGTTGTATAAAATGTCTCAAAACGTCATCAGGAGTCCCGACACAACCTAAAAATAGAAGAAAATGCATCGTTTACGAAAAAAAATTTTGCTAAAATTTCATAAGGCGGGACCCTTAAAAGAAATTCAAAAAAACGGACTTGCTTCAGCAGCACATTTCTGCTGCTGTAGTTGTATAAAATGTCTCAAAACGTCATCAGGTGTCCCGACACAACCTAAAAATAGAAGAAAATGCATAGTTTACGGAAAAACATTTTTGCTAAAATTTCGTAAGGCGGGACCCTTACAAAAAATTTAAAAAAACGGACTTGCTTCAGCAGCACATTTCTGGTGCTGTAGTCGTATAAAATGTCTCAAAACGTCATCAGGAGTCCCGACACAACCTAAAAATAGAAGAAAATGCATCGTTTACGAAAAAAAATGTTTGCTAAAATTTCGTAAGGCGGGACCTGTCATGACTTGGTCTTTGGAGTTTGCTTTTCCAGGATGCAACGGAAAGTTGGCTCGTGCGAGACGGGAATGGAGGTACATGATTTATTTAATATATCAAAAAAGGAATAAATGAAAGCGCGCACACTGGCGGAGAATAAACTATGAAAAAACAAAAGGACTATAAACATGGAACCAAAACTTACTGTGACAAGGGACATGAAGCAGGATCATAGAGGAGTGTGCAGAAGCATATATGGGGTGCGGTATGGGGTGCGAGGTCGTCAGAAAAACAAACTGAAAAACACTGAACTTAAATACTACAGACATGATTAACGAAAACAGGTGCGTGACTCAAGACGTGAAACAGGTGCGTGACGTGACAGGTGAAAACTAATGGTTGCTATGGTGACAAGACAAGGGAGTGAAAAGCCAGAAACTAAACAAAACATGACTTAAAACAAAACATGATTACACAAACATGACAGAGCCCCTCCCTTAAGGACAGATACCAGATGTCCATAAAAATTAACAAGAGTCATGGGAGGGCGGGAGGGGGACATGGCGGTGGGTCGCCAGACCACGTGTCCCCGTATCCACCGGGGCAGAGTTAGGTGGCGGCGGCGAGTGGAACGCCGCTGCAGCAGGCGAGGCGGGCGCCCAGGGAATGGCCACATTCGTGGCCGACTGGGAGGTGGGCGCACTTGGCGTGGCGGGCGACCAGGTAGCGGCCATATCCATAGCCGACGAGGAGGCAGGCGCGTCGTCAACTTGGCAGGCGTGGCAGCTCGGCGTGGCAAGTCAGGCGGCAAAGCTCGGCGTGACGCGTCCAGCGGCGAAGCTCGGCGTGACGCGTCCAGCGGCGAAGCTCGGCGTGGGTCTTGGTCTTGGTGTGGGTCTTGGCATGGCGGGTCTTGGTCTTGGTGTGGGTCTTGGTCTTGGCATGGCGAGTCTTGGTCTTGGCATGGCGAGTCTTGGTCTTGGCATGGCGAGTCTTGGTCTTGGCATGGCGAGTCTTGGTCTTGGCATGGCGAGTCTTGGTCTTGGCATGGCGTGTCTTGGTCTTGGCATGGCGAGTCTTGGTCTTAGCATGGCGTGTCTTGGTCTTGGCATGGCGTGTCTTGGTCTTGGCATGGCGTGTCTTGGTCTTGGCATGGCGTGTCTTGGTCTTGGCATGGCGTGTCTTGGTCTTGGCATGGCGTGTCTTGGTCTTGGCATGGCGGGTCTTGGTCTTGGCATGGCGGGTCTTGGTCTTGGCATGGCGGGTCTTGGTCTTGGCATGGCGGGTCTTGGTCTTGGCATGGCGGGTCTTGGTCTTGGCATGGCGAGTCTTGGTCTTGGTCTTGGCATGGCGGGTCTTGGTCTTGGTCTTGGCATGGCGGGTCTTGGTCTTGGTCTTGGCATGGCGGGTCTTGGTCTTGGTCTTGGCATGGCGGGTCTTGGTCTTGGTCTTGGCATGGCGGGTCTTGGTCTTGGTCTTGGCATGGCGGGTCTTGGTCTTGGTCTTGGCATGGCGGGTCTTGGCGTCGTGAAGCTGCGACTGGCGGCACTTGGCGTCGTGGAGCTGCGACTGGCGGCACTTGGCGTCGTGGAGCTGCGACTGGCGGCACTTGGCGTCGTGGAGCTGCGACTGGCGGCACTTGGCGTCGTGGAGCTGCGACTGGCGGCACTTGGCGTCGTGGAGCTGCGACTGGCGGCACTTGGCGTCGTGGAGCTGCGACTGGCGGCACTTGGCGTCGTGGAGCTGGTACCGGAGCTTGGCGTCGTGGAGCTGGTAGCGGAGCTTGGCGAGGAACTTGGCATGGTGGAGCTGGTGCGGCAACAGGTGCTAGCCTTGGTGCAGGTGGAGGTGGCCTAGCTGGGGGTTGCGGCTTGGCAGGTCGGAAGACTGGTGAGGGCGGTCGTGCTGGAGGCTGTGGCTTGACAGGTCGGTAGACTGGTGGTGGCGGCCGTGAGGGAGGCTGTGGCTTGGCATGGTGATGCCGAGCCACCCCACCAACACAGCTCCCGACCCCAGCCCCCCCCTCAAGGGGCGGATACCAGACGCGCTCCCTGCGGTCTGGAACTCTCTGTAGGGGTGGGCGGGGGAGGGCAGAAATGTCCCCTTTATTTTGGCCAAATTGTTTTGTTTTTTTATCCCCCACCTGGGGTTGTGTGGGCGGTAAAAAAGAAAAAAATTGTGACGGGGGCGGGACTTGAGTCTTGGGGGGCGGGGCATGAAATTGGGATGGCTGTGACTGACTAGACCTGATTTCTAAAAACATGTTTTGATAATGCTTTATCAAAGACATGGCAGAGTTTTTAGCTGGAGGCGGGTGATTTAAAGAAAAAGTATTGAAACAAAAATCCTGATCTGTGATGTCATCATGGGGAAGCCGGGCAGACTGCTGCTTGCTTCCGCCCGGAGGGGGCGGGGCTTGTGGGAGCGGCGTGTCCTGCTGGCTCGAGGAAGTTTTTCCCCGTCCTTGGCGACGTTTCCGGGACGGGAGCGACGCGCCGATCGGCACCAGCTTGCCTTCATTCCCCCACATCATCCCCCTGCGCTCCCTGGGGGAAAAGCGCAGCGTCTCTGCCTCCATGGCGCGCAGCACCTCCCAAGAAGCTTCGTCCTGAATGTCCAACTCGGCCAATTTAGGTGCGGAAAAGCGGGTCTGCTGACGACCTACTGTCACGACCAGAACAGGACTCTGAACACAGATGCAGGATTTGAAGACAATATATTTATTTGGACAAGGGAAGGGGTCCAAAACAGGAGAAACAAAACAGGCTATAAAAACACAACTGACCTGAGCTCTAAACTAACAAAAATATCAATAACTCAAAAACGCTCCATCTACGGAGGGAAAAAGGGGCTATGAACAAAAAAACTACTAAGTATAACAAAAGTCGCTCCAATGGAGATGATGCTAGCAAGCTAATCTTACCTGAGAAAACTTACAAATCAAAATACTCCCATGGATCCAAAAGAAATACAAGAAACGTGGCTGTGGCTGTGGACAATGCTATGGCAAGGGAACGCTGGAGGTACGCACATGAAGTAACGAGACACTCTGGCACAAGACAAGAGGAGGACGAGACATTTATACACATGAGGGAGTGTGACACAGGTGGGAACAATCAGGCAATCAGGAGAGACATCAGACCAGTGAAACAGGAGGAAGGGCAAGTGACCTGAAACGAGAGGGAGAGTTAACCTTTCAAAATAAAACAGGAAATGGCAAGACAACATGACAACAGACGAAACCCAGACAAGACTTCACCCAGGTGTGACAGGACCCTTACAAAAAATTCAAAAAAGCGGACTTGCTTCAGCAGCACATTTCTGCTGCTGTAGTTGTATAAAATGTCTCAAAACGTCATCAGGTGTCCCGACACAACCTAAAAATAGAAGAAAATGCATAGTGTACGGAAAAACATTGTTGCTAAAATTTCGTAAGGCGGGACCCTTACAAAAAATTCAAAAAAACGGACTTGCTTCAGCAGCACATTTCTGCTGCTGTAGTTGTATAAAATGTCTCAAAACGTCATCAGGTGTCCCGACACAACCTAAAAAGAGAAGAAAATGCATAGTTTATGGAAAAACTTTTTTGCTAAAATTTCTTTAGGCGGGACCCTTACAAAAAATAAAAAAAAAACGGACTTGCTTCAGCAGCACATTTCTGCTGCTGTAGTTGTATAAAATGTCTCAAAACGTCATCAGGAGTCCCGACACAACCTAAAAATAGAAGAAAATGCATCGTTTACGAAAAAAAAATTTTGCTAAAATTTCGTAGGGCGGGACCCTTACAAAAAATTCAAAAAAACGGACTTGCTTCAGCAGAATATTTCTGCTGCTGTAGTTGTATAAAATGTCTCAAAACGTCATCAGGAGTCCGAACACAACCTAAAAATAGAAGAAAATGTATCGTTTATGAAAAAACATTTTGCTTACAAAAAATTCAAAAAAACGGACTTGCTTCAGCAGCACATTTCTGGTGCTGTAGTTGTATAAAATGTCTCAAAATCTCATCAGGAGTCCCGACACAACCTAAAAATAGAAGAAAATGCATCGTTTACGAAAAAAAATATTTGCTAAAATTTCGTAAGGCGGGACCCTTACAAAAAATTCAAAAAAACGGATTTGCTTCAGCAGCACATTTCTGCTGCTGTAGTTGTATAAAATGTCTCAAAACGTCATCAGGTGTCCCGACACATCCTAAAAATAGAAGAAAATGCATCGTTTACGAAAAAAAATTGTTGCTAAAATTTCGTAAGGCGCGACCCTTACAAAAAATTCAAAAAAACGGACTTGCTTCAGCAGCACATTTCTGGTGCTGTAGTTGTATAAAATGTCTCAAAACGTCATCAGATGTCCCGACACAACCTAAAAATAAAAGAAAATGCATAGTTTACGGAAAAAAAATTTTGCTAAAATTTCGTAAGGCGGGACCCTTACAAAAAATTCAAAAAAACGGACTTGCTTCAGCAGCACATTTCTGGTGCTGTAGTTGTATAAAATGTCTCAAAACGTCATCAGGAGTCCCGACACAACCTAAAAATAGAAGAAAATGCATCGTTTACGGAAAAACATTTTTGCTAAAATTTCGTAAGGCGGGACCCTTACAAAAAATTCAAAAAAACGGACTTGCTTCAGCAACACATTTCTGCTGCTGTAGTTGTATAAAATGTCTCAAAAAGTCATCAGGTGTCCCGACAACCTAAAAATAGAATACAATGCATCGTTTACGAAAAAAATGTTATGTTAAAATTTCGTAAGGCGGGACCCTTACAAAAAATTCAAAAAAACGGACTTGCTTCAGCAGCTCATTTCTGCTGCTGTAGTTGTATAAAATGTCTCAAAACGTCATCAGGTGTCCCGCCACACAACCTAAAAATAGAAGAAAATGCATAGTTTACGGAAAACATTTTTTGCTAAAATTTCGTAAGGCGGGACCCTTACAAAAAATTCAAAAAAACGGACTTGCTTCAGCAGCACATTTCTGGTGCTGTAGTTGTATAAAATGTCTCAAAACATCATCAGGTGTCCCGACACAACCTAAAAATAGAAGAAAATGCATACTTTACGGAAAAACATTTTTGCTAAAATTTCGTAAGGCGGGGGGACCCTTACAAAAAATTCAAAAAAACGGACTTGCTTCAGCAGCACATTTCTGCTGCTGTAGTTGTATAAAATGTCTCAAAATGTCATCAGGAGTCCCGACACAACCTAAAAATAGAAGAAAATGCATCGTTTACGAAAAAAAAAATTTTGCTAAAATTTCGTAAGGCGGGACCCTTACAAAAAATTCAAAAAAACGGACTTGTTGTATAAAATGTCTCAAAACGTCATCAGGTGTCCCGACACAACCTAAAAATAGAAGAAAATGCATAGTTTTCGGAAAAAAATTTTTGATAAAATTTCGTAAGGCAGGACCCTTACAAAAAATTCAAAAAAACGGACTTGCTTCAGCAGCACATTTCTGGTGCTGTAGTTGTATAAAATGTCTCAAAATGTCATCAGGAGTCCCAACACAACCTAAAAATAGAAGAAAATGCATAGTTTACGGAAATCTTTTTTTGCTAAAATTTCGTAAAAAATTCAAAAAAACGGATTTGCTTCAGCAGCACATTTCTGCTGCTGTAGTTGTATAAAATGTCTCAAAACGTCATCAGGTGTCCCGACACAACCTAAAAATAGAAGAAAATGCATAGTTTACGGAAAAACATTTTTGCTAAAATTTCGTAAGGCGGGACCCTTACAAAAAATTCAAAAAAACGGACTTGCTTCAGCAGCACATTTCTGCTGCTGTAGTTGTATAAAATGTCTCAAAACGTCATCAGGTGTCCCGACACAACCTAAAAATAGAAGAAAATGCATCGTTTACGAAAAAAAAATGTTGCTAAAATTTCGTAAGGCGCGACCCTTACAAAAAATTCAAAAAAACGGACTTGCTTCAGCAGCACATTTCTGGTGCTGTAGTTGTATAAAATGTCTCAAAACGTCATCAGATGTCCCGACACAACCTAAAAATAGAAGAAAATGCATAGTTTACGGAAAAACATTTTTGCTAAAATTTCGTAAAGGCGGGACCCTTACAAAAAATTCAAAAAAACGGACTTGCTTCATAACACATTTCTGCTGCTGTAGTTGTATAAAATGTCTCAAAACGTCATCAGGTGTCCCGACAACCTAAAAATAGAAGAAAATGCATAGTTTACGGAAAAACATTTTTGCTAAAATTTCGTAAGGCGGGACCCTTACAAAAAATTCAAAAAAACGGACTTGCTTCAGCAGCACATTTCTGCTGCTGTAGTTGTATAAAATGTCTCAAAACGTCATCAGGTGTCCCGACAACCTAAAAATAGAAGAAAATGCATAGTTTACGGAAAAACATTTTTGCTAAAATTTCGTAAGGCGGGACCCTTACAAAAAATTCAAAAAAACGGACTTGCTTCAGCAGCACGTCTGCTGCTGTAGTTGTATAAAATGTCTCAAAACGTCATCAGGAGTCCCGACACAACCTAAAAATAGAATAAAATGCATCGTTTCCGAAAACAATTTTATGCTAAAATTTCGTAAGGCGGGACCCTTACAAAAAATTCAAAAAAACGGACTTGCTTCAGCAGCACATTTCTGCTGCTGTAGTTGTATAAAATGTCTCAAAACGTCATCAGGTGTCCCGCCACACAACCTAAAAATAGAAGAAAATGCATAGTTTACGGAAAACATTTTTTGCTAAAATTTCGTAAGGCGGGACCCTTACAAAAAATTCAAAAAAACGGACTTGCTTCAGCAGCACATTTCTGGTGCTGTAGTTGTATAAAATGTCTCAAAACATCATCAGGTGTCCCGACACAACCTAAAAATAGAAGAAAATGCATAGTTTACGGAAAAACATTTTTGCTAAAATTTCGTAAGGCGGGACCCTTACAAAAAATTCAAAAAAACGGACTTGCTTCAGCAGCACATTTCTGCTGCTGTAGTTGTATAAAATGTCTCAAAACGTCATTAGGTGTGCCGACACAACCTAAAAATAGAAGAAAATGCATCGTTTACGAAAAAAAATTGTTGCTAAAATTTCGTAAGGCGCGACCCTTACAAAAAATTCAAAAAAACGGACTTGCTTCAGCAGCACATTTCTGCTGCTGTAGTTGTATAAAATGTCTCAAAACGTCATCAGATGTCCCGACACAACCTAAAAATAGAAGAAAATGCATAGTTTACGGAAAAAAAATTTTGCTAAAATTTCGTAAGGCGGCACCCTTACAAAAAATTCAAAAAAACGGACTTGCTTCAGCAGCACATTTCTGGTGCTGTAGTTGTATAAAATGTCTCAAAACGTCATCAGGAGTCCCGACACAACCTAAAAATAGAAGAAAATGCATCGTTTACGAAAAAAAAATGTTGCTAAAATTTCGTAAGGCTTACAAAAAATTCAAAAATCAGGAGTCCCGACAAAAAAATGTTGCTAAAATTTCGTAAGGCTTACAAAAAATTCAAAAATCAGGAGTCCCGACACAACCTAAAAATAGAAGAAAATGCATCGTTTACGAAAAAAAAATGTTGCTAAAATTTCGTAAGGCGGGACCCTTACAAAAAATTCAAAAAAAATGGACTTGCTTCAGCAGCACATTTCTGCTGCTGTAGTTGTATAAAATGTCTCAAAACGTCATCAGGTGTCCCGACACAACCTAAAAATAGAAGAAAATGCATAGTTTACGGAAAAAAATGTTTGCTAAAATTTCGTAAGGCGGGACCCTTACAAAAAAAATCAAAAAAACGGATTTGCTTCAGCAGCACATTTCTGGTGCTGTAGTTGTATAAAATGTCTCAAAACGTCATCAGGTGTCCCGACACAACCTAAAAATAGAACAAAATGCATAGTTTACGGAAAAAAAGGTTTGCTAAAATTTCGTAAGGCGGGACTCTTACAAAAAATTCAAAAAAACGGACTTGCTTCAGCAGCACATTTCTGCTGCTGTAGTTGTATAAAATGTCTCAAAACGTCATCAGATGTCCCGACACAACCTAAAAATAGAAGAAAATGCATAGTTTACGGAAAAAATTTTTGCTAAAATTTCGTAAGGCGGGACCCTTACAAAAAATTCAAAAAAACGGACTTGCTTCAGCAGCACATTTCTGGTGCTGTAGTTGTATAAAATGTCTCAAAACGTCATCAGGAGTCCCGACACAACCTAAAAATAGAACAAAATGCATAGTTTACGGAAAAAAATGTTTGCTAAAATTTCGTAAGGCGGGACCCTTACAAAAAAATCAAAAAAACGGATTTGCTTCAGCAGCACATTTCTGGTGCTGTAGTTGTATAAAATGTCTCAAAACGTCATCAGGTGTCCCGACACAACCTAAAAATAGAACAAAATGCATAGTTTACGGAAAAAAATGTTTGCTAAAATTTCGTAAGGCGGGACCCTTACAAAAAATTCAAAAAAACGGACTTGCTTCAGCAGCACATTTCTGGTGCTGTAGTTGTATAAAATGTCTCAAAACGTCATCAGGTGTCCCGACACAACCTAAAACTAGAACAAAATGCATAGTTTACGGAAAAAAATGTTTGCTAAAATTTCGTAAGGCGGGACCCTTACAAAAAATTCAAAAAAACGGACTTGTTGTATAAAATGTCTCAAAACGTCATCAGGTGTCCCGACACAACCTAAAAATAGAAGAAAATGCATAGTTTTCGGAAAATTTTTTTTGCTAAAATTTCGTAAGGCAGGACCCTTACAAAAAATTCAAAAAAACGGACTTGCTTCAGCAGCACATTTCTGGTGCTGTAGTTGTATAAAATATCTCAAAACGTCATCAGGTGTCCCGACACAACCTAAAAATAGAAGAAAATGCATAGTTTACGGAAACATTTTTTTGCTAAAATTTCGTAAAAAATTTAAAAAAACGGATTTGCTTCAGCAGCACATTTCTGGTGCTGTAGTTGTATAAAATGTCTCAAAACGTCATCAGGTGTCCCGACACAACCTAAAAATAGAAGAAAATGCATAGTTTACGGAAAAACATTTTTGCTAAAATTTCGTAAGGCGGGACCCTTACAAAAAATTAAAAAAAACGGACTTGCTTCAGCAGCACATTTCTGCTGCTGTAGTTGTATAAAATGTCTCAAAACGTCATCAGGTGTCCCGACACAACCTAAAAATAGAAGAAAATGCATAGTTTACGGAAAAAAATGTTTGCTAAAATTTCGTAAGGCGGGACCCTTACAAAAAAATCAAAAAAACGGATTTGCTTCAGCAGCACATTTCTGGTGCTGTAGTTGTATAAAATGTCTCAAAACGTCATCAGGTGTCCCGACACAACCTAAAAATAGAACAAAATGCATAGTTTACGGAAAAAAATGTTTGCTAAAATTTCGTAAGGCGGGACTCTTACAAAAAATTCAAAAAAACGGACTTGCTTCAGCAGCACATTTCTGGTGCTGTAGTTGTATAAAATGTCTCAAAACGTCATCAGGAGTCCCGACACAACCTAAAAATAGAAGAAAATGCATCGTTTACGAAAAAAAATTTTTGCTAAAATTTCGTAAGGCGGGACCCTTACAAAAAATTTAAAAAAAATGGACTTGCTTCAGCAGCACATTTCTGCTGCTGTAGTTGTATAAAATGTCTCAAAATGTCATCAGGAGTCCCGACACAACCTAAAAATAGAAGAAAATGCATCGTTTACGAAAAAAAAATTTTGCAAAAATTTCGTAAGGCGGGACCCTTACAAAAAATTCAAAAAAACGGACTTGCTTCAGCAGCACATTTCTGCTGCTGTAGTTGTATAAAATGTCCCAAAACGTCATCAGGAGTCCTGACACAACCAAGATGGCGGCGCCCTGATGGCAGCGGCTTGCAGACGCTCTTGGAAGTGTAGAGCGATTTGGCAAAAATACCCGTCAATTCTGTCTATTTCATGGCTGGCTCACAGCGTGGACACTTCGTGGTCAGATACGACCGACAGACGATTCTGGATGTGGATAGATCGGGCTGTTATAGGCTGAAAGATGCGTGTCCTTTCGACCTCCTCGCTAGCATGGGGATACTTCGCCGGCTACATCCAGCGGCCTCTGAAGCAGCGGAGTTAAGTGCCAGCGGGGACCGTCAACGGAAGACACGTAAGCGGTGTGAGCGGAAGCAGAAGCGGGGATGCCGAGCGGGGCTAACAACAAAGCGAAAGGCTAATTCTCAAAGAAGCGCTAGTCCGGGTGAGAAGTTAGTTAAAATAGAACTAGCCAGCGCCAGGCTGGATAATACCTACACACATAGCAATTATTTTACAACAATACACAACTCACGAAATGTTTTTTTCTGTGATGGCTTTATCAGAATTATACATGCACTCTACTGAGGTGGCAAGTTATGATGCGTTCAGTTTATCACAACATCAAGCAAACAATCAGAAAATTCCCGTCATACCAATTCCTAGATATGGTCGAAATTATTTAAAGTGCACTACACATAATAAACGCAACATTATTAATATTGCTACTACGGATAATTTCAACAAAAACTCCTCAAAACAGCCCACTACCTATAATATGGGCTTCTTAAACATAAGATCATTATCTTCCAAAACGTTATTAGTTAATGAGGTCATTAGAGACAATAATCTTGACGTCATTGGTCTCGCCGAGACCTGGCTCAAACCAGACGATTTCTTTGCGCTGGGTGAGGTGTCTCCTCCTGGCTATGCGGGAACGCATATTGCCCGTCCCATTAAAAGGGGTGGGGGAGTCGCACTCATATACAACAAAAACTTTAACCTTACCCCGAACCTAAATAATAAATATAACTCATTTGAGGTGCTTACTATGAGGTCTGTCACACCGCTGCTTCTCGATATGGCTGTTATCTACCGCCCCCCAGGACCCAATTCGGACTTCATCAGTGAATTTTCAGAGTTCGTTGCTGATTTAGTGACGCACGCCGACAATATAATCATAATGGGGGACTTTAATATCCATATGAATACCCCATCGGACCCTCAGTGCATGGCACTCCAGACTATAATTGATAGCTGTGGTCTTACACAAATAATAAATGAACCTACGCATCGCAACGGTAATACGATAGATCTAGTGCTGGTCAGGGGTGTCACCACCTCCAAAGTTATGATACTCCCGTATACTAAAGTAATGTCCGATCATTACCTTATAAAATTTGAAGTTCTGACTCATTGTCAACAAGCTAATAATAATAATAACTTCTATAGCAGCCGCAACATTAATGCTGCCACAACGATGACTCTTGCTGGCCTACTGCCTTCGGTAATGGCACCATTCCCAAATTATGTCGGCTGTATTGATAACCTCACTAACAACTTTAACGACGCCCTGCGCGGCACCATTGATAGTATAGCACCGCTAAAACAAAAAAGAGCCCCTAAAAGGTGCACCCCATGGTTTACAGAAGAAACTAGAGCCCATAAATTATCGTGTAGAAAGCTGGAACGCAAATGACGTGCTACTAAACTTGAGGTTTTCCATCAAGCATGGAGTGATAGTTTAATATTGAATAAACGCATGCTTACCTTAGCTAAAGCTAAATATTACTCAAATCTCATCCACCTCAACAAAAATTATTCTTAATTTTTGTTTAGTACAATAGCATCGCTAACCCAACAAGGGACTCCTCCCAGTAGCTCCACCCACTCGGCAGATGATTTTATGAATTTCTTTAATAAGACAATTGAACTCATTAGAAAGGAGATTAAAGACAATGCATCGCAGCTACAACTGGGTTCTATTAACACAGATACGACTGTATCTACGACGGATACTGCCCTCCAAAATAGTTTCTCTCTCTTTGATAACATTAGAGGAATTGTTAAGATGTGTTAAGGGGACAAAACAAACAACATGTTTACTTGACCCATTTCCTGGGAAACTTATCAAGGAGCTTTTTGTATTATTAGGTCCATCAGTGCTAAATATTATAAACTTATCACTTTCCTCTGGCACTGTTCCACTAGCATTCAAAAAAGCGGTTATTCATCCTCTGCTCAAAAGACCTAACCTTGATCCTGACCTCATGGTAAACTACCGACCGGTGTCCCACCTTCCGTTTATCTCGAAAATCCTCGAAAAAATTGTCGCACAGCAGCTAAATGAACACTTAGTGTCTAACAATCTCTGTGAACCTTTTCAATCCGGTTTCAGGGCAAATCACTCTACGGAGACAGCCCTCGCAAAAATGACTAAGGATCTACTGCTAACGATGGATTCTGATGCGTCATCTATGTTGCTGCTTCTTGATCTTAGCGCTGCTTTCCATACCGTCGATCATAATATTTTATTAGAGCGTATCAAAACACGTATTGGTATGTCAGACTTAGCCTTGTCGTGGTTTAACTCTTATCTTACTGACAGGGTGCAGTGCGTCTCCCATAATAATGTGACCTCGGACTGTGTTAAGGTAACGTGCGGAGTTCCTCAGGGTTCGGTTCTTGGCTCTGCACTCTTTAGTATCTACATGCTGTCGCTAGGCGACGTCATACGCAAAAACGGTGTTAGCTTCCATTGTTATGCTGATGACAGCCAACTCTACATGCCCCTAAAGCTGACCAACACGCCGGATTGTAGTCAGCTGGAGGCGTGTCTTAATGAAATTAAACAATGGACGTCCGCTAACTTCTTGCAACTCCATCCATCCATTTTCTACCGCTTATTCCCTTTTGGGGTCGCGGGGGGCGCTGGAGCCTATCTCAGCTACAATCGGGCGGAAGGCGGGGTACACCCTGGACAAGTCGCCACCTCATCGCAGGGCCAACACAGATAGACAGACAACATTCACACTCACATCTTGCAACTCAACACTAAGAAAACGGAAATGCTGATTATCGGTCCTGCTAAACACCGACATCTATTTAATAATACCACCTTAACATTTGACAACCAAACAATTACACAAGGCGAATCAGTAAAGAATCTGGGTATTATCTTCCACCCAACTCTCTCCTTTGAGTCACACATTAAGAGTGTTACTAAAATGGCCTTCTTTCATCTCCGTAATATCGCTAAAATTCGTTCCATTTTGTCCACTAGCGACGCTGAGATCATTATTCATGTGTTCGTTACGTCTCGTCTCGATTACTGTAACGTATTATTTTGGGGTCTCCCTATGTCTAGCATTGAAAGATTACAGTTGGTACAAAATGCGGCTGCTAGACTTTTGACAAGAACAAGAAAGTTTGATCATATTACGCCTATACTGTATATACCTTTATATATATATATATATATATATATATATATATATATATATATATATATATATATATATATATATATATATATATATATATATATATATATACATATACTGGCTCACCTGCACTGGCTTCCTGTGCACTTAAGATGTGACTTTAAGGTTTTACTACTTACGTATAAAATACTACACGGTCTAGCTCCATCCTATCTTGTTGATTGTATTGTACCATATGTCCCGGCAAGAAATCTGCGTTCAAAGAACTCCGGCTTATTAGTGATTCCCAGAGCCCAAAAAAAGTCTGCGGGTTATAGAGCGTTTTCTATTGGGGCTCCAGTACTATGGAATGCCCTCCCGGTAACAATTAGAGATGCTACCTCAGTAGAAGCATTTAAGTCCCATCTTAAAACTCATTTGTATACTCTAGCCTTTAAATAGACCCCCCTTTTTAGACCAGTTGATCTGCCGTTTCTTTTCTTTTCTCCTCTGCTCCCCTCTTCCTTGTGGAGGGGGGGGGGGCACAGGTCCGGTGGCCATGGATGAAGTGCTGGCTGTCCAGAGTCGAGACCCGGGATGGACCGCTCGCTTGTGCATCGGCTGGGAACATCTCTGCGCTGCTGACCCGTCTCCGCTCGGGATGGTGTCCTGCTGGCCCCACTATGGACTGGACTCTTACTATTATGTTGGATCCACTATGGACTGGACTCTCACAATATTATGTCAGACCCACTCGACATCCATTGCATTCGGTCTCCCCTAGAGGGGGGGGGGGGTTACCCACATATTGCGGTCCTCTCCAAGGTTTCTCATAGTCATTCACATCCACGTCCCACTGGGGTGAGTTTTTCCTTGCCCTTATGTGGGCTTTGTACCGAGGATGTCGTTGTGGCTTGTGCAGCCCTTTGAGACACTTGTGATTTAGGGCTATATAAATAAACATTGATTGATTGATTGATGTTCAGCTGGTCCAAGGTAGTTTTAACATATGACAATTATTAATTATTATTATTCATCTTTTATTGAGGTACCTTTTAATGTCTTGGTGTCGGCGCCGTTTTGGGCATATCTCTGTACCATCAGTGTCCTCTTCAGCGGAAACTAAGCTGATGACCATAGAAGCTCTATAGGAACACACGTGGCAAGGTTTAGTCATACTAGGATATAAAACACAGCAAAAAAAAAAAAGAAAAGAGCTTTCCAATGTTGGAAAATTCTCTTTTGTAAGAACAGGGGACATTGGAGAAATACCTTTCACCACAGAAGCTTGCATGGACTTCAATACATTCTGTGAGATACAGCTGCTGACAAATTGGACAGGTCACCTAGATTGGAACACAGCATTAGTAAATATATTAAATATTGAAAAGGTGTTGTGTACTAGGCAAAGGGAAGGAGGCAACACCAAGGCAGAACTGCGTTTTTGAAGGTTTATTTAAACCTCTGATGAATGTGTGGGATGTGTATGCTACCACTAGTGAGTGAATGCAGACTAGGAGTTTGAGGAGTTTTCCTGTGTAGTGTCACTGTTTTCTGGGAACTCCAGACAGTCAGTAGTCTGTGGAAGGAACAAACCAATTAGCCAGGGTACAAAAGAATATTGAATCTAATTATCCATCATCGGGAACAAAACAGTCTTGCCCGTTCAATGGTGACGTCTAAGATCTTGTCTCTTCCACAAAATGCCACATGTGCTGCTAGTAATTGAACCGGCATGCCCACTGAGCAGGTATGGCATGTCGCTTTTGGCATCCTTTCAAATTCCTTTGCACAGTTTGGAAGGGGTGTCATATCCAGATTGCCTTGAACCGGTACAATGTACAGTGCTGACTTCCCACGTCCTACTGCACTGAGGTAACGGCCTGTGTAACCTTCTGCTTCAGGTGGCCCAATATAAAGTTTTCTTTGACCAGAACCACCTATATGAAAATCATGAAAATTTGATGTATGTAAATAACCAAATCAATTGAATTGGACATTGAACAACATATAGGAGATGGCAAATAAACCAAGAAAGCTCCAATATCTTACCAACAGCCTTATATAACATCCATGCTCCTTTTAAATGGGTCATTTTGGCATAAGTCTCTTCAAGTTTTCTGGACAACTGTAAATCTTTTGTTCAAGAAAAGCCTTTGTACTGTATAATGTGTATTCCTTAATTTCACTACTTCTATTATTGTTTTCTCTCCCTCTCAATTTCATTCAATTTAATGTAGTGCAGGGCTTCACGGTGGCAGAGGGGTTAGTGCATCTGCCTCACAATACGAAGGTCCTGAGTAGTCTTGGGTTCAATCCCGGGCTCGGGATCTTTCTGTGTGGAGTTTGCATGTTCTCCCCGTGACTGCGTGGGTTCCCTCCGGGTACTCCGGCTTCCTCCCACTTCCAAAGACATGCACCTGGGGATAAGTTGATTGGCAACACTAAATTGGCCCTAGTGTGTGGATGTGAGTGTGAATGTTGTCTGCCTATCTGTGTTGGCCCTGCGATGAGGTGGCAACTTGTCCAGGGTGTACACCGCCTTCCGCCCGATTGTAGCTGAGATAGGCTCCAGCGCCCCCCGCGACCCCAAAGGGAATAAGCGGTAGAAAATGGATGGATGGATGAATGTAGTGCAAAAAGCATGTTCCAACTTTCTTTTTCTTTTTCCACTTGTCCTTAGGTTTTCTGGTTTTTGCTTTTGCAACAGGAAGGGACTTGGAATCGTATCCTGTTGCTACCTTTATTGAAAGCTGGCAACATAGATATGAATAAATACTAGATAATTATCCAGCGTAGCAACGTTGTAGCCATCTTACCTCGGACAGCTGGCCTCAATCATTACATTGATGTCAATGGTACATGTACTAATTAAATTACCATAACTTGCTCGGTTTTCGACCAATTTACAAACGGTTTGCCTTGTTACAAATCTTATTACACGTAGATATGACATAAAATGTTGTACCTGTTGAAATTACCTCTTTTAAAATTACTTAATTATGCAACATAGTTGTGTAGGGTCAGTGTTAGTCAGTTCTCTGATTATTTTAAACTGTTTCAGAATACATTCTTAAAAGGCTATTTTTAACATTTTAAAACCAAAATCCAAAGATTATTTCATTAATTTTATGGCTGAATCAAAAGAAATTCCATAAATTAGAAAACAAATGTTCAAGAAGAAGTGAAAATATAAAATAATGTTATGGTTGGATGTTATTGCTGGTGGACCAGTTCTGGCTGAAAGATGTGATTATGGTGTTTGTTGTCTTATTATTTATTTGGGTCACATTTTGTATTACACTGTATTGTGTTTATGTGGTATGAAATAACCTTCATCTCTAAACAACTCCTTGTTCAGAGAACGTAGATATATAAAGGTACTGATGTTTGTATCTATAATAAATACATAGACTATATTTCACTGTTATGTATTTAGCTATGACACTAGAACTTACTAGTGTAACATACATGGGACAATTAAATGTTTTATATATAAATAATGATTTAAGATACATGCCTTGTTTTGTGTGTGTATCCATTATATATGATTAATATTTATAAAGTCCATGGTTAAAATCATGTTATAGTGTTTATCTAAATCTATGGCTGGCATGGCTACCGTACATGACCAGGGTGGGAATGCTCACCGAGAGAGAGAGAGCAAAGAAGAGGGACTGAGGAGAGAGAGAGAGGTGGAGGGGAGTGTGAGAACACATGTTAATGCTATAGCATGTTACACGTTACCCATAAATGATCTGCATCCTCTGTTACATTAATGGGCCGCGGTCCCATCCCTGCCTGTAACAGTTGCAGTTCCTCTGCTGCTTTTGGAGTCTCCTCAATATGTTTATTCACCAGGTAAAACTGCATCAAAAAAGATTTTGTACTGTGCCCTTTTTTTACATCTGGGGGAAAAGATTGTCTCATTTTCCCAGAGTTCTTTTTTTTTTAAGAGTGCTGGGAAGGATCTGTAAAAGAATATAATACGACAAAAATACACCATGAGAGAAGCACAAGGTAAACAAAGTTAAACACTTGAAACTACAAACAAAATTAAATGTTTTGTCATTAATGAACTGTAAAAATAATGGTAAACTTTGTCTGCCTATGACAAACCTGGCCATGTTCTGCTCTGTTGAGAAGGACTGCTGCCGGAATCCTTGTCCGTCATTTTGGTCTTGGTTTTCCGAATCTTCAGAATTGTTTTTAATTAAAAAAAATTGTAAAGGAATATTGTGTCAATACAGAATAGTGAAATGGTAATAGACAATGTGAGTGTGAACACAACAATCCTCACTGTTTGTAGGTGATGCCTCAGGCAGGACTGCTTGCAGCAAGGAAGCCAGCCGCTGTGCAGTCCCCTTCAACTCTACCTAGCATAGCAAGCCACACAAAGTAACATTAATATATAATAAGGTAGCAGTGTGTATTGCCTGGCATCTGGCAATAAGATTCATATAAAAAGGTCACGATACAATACATCGCGATATATCCCGATATTAAAGTATAAGGCAATCTATATACATATATATATATATATATATATATATATATATAAACGATTACAAAAGTGGGCTTGCAACCAGAGGGTTGCAGTTTCAAATCCACTCTGAGCCATCACTGTGGGACCTTAAGCAATTTCCCTAGGCCTAATAACAAAAAAATAATAATAAAAAATAAAAAATAAAAATCGATATGGATGCATTGGAAAACGACTTCCGGACGGCTTCGAAGCGATTCTGGACCACCATCCGCCGCCTCAGGAAGGGGAAGCAATGCACTACCAACACCGTGTATGGTGCAGATGGTGTTCTGCTGACCTCGACTGCGGAAGTTGTGGATCGGTGGAGGGAATACTTCGAACACCTCCTCAATCCCACCAACACGTCTTCCTATGAGGAAGCAGTGCCTGAGGAATCTGTGGTGGGCTCTCCTATTTCTGGGGCTGAGGTTGCTGAGGTAGTTAAAAAGCTCCTCTGTGGCAAGGCCCCGGTGGTGGATGAGATCCGCCCGGAGTTCCTTAAGGCTCTGGATGCTGTGGGGCTGTCTTGGTTGACAAGACTCTGCAGCATCGCGTGGACATCGGGGGCAGTACCTTTGGATTGGCAGACCGGGGTGGTGGTTCCTCTCTTTAAAAAGGGGAACCGGAGGGTGTGTTCTAACTATCGTGGGATCACACTCCTCAGCCTTCCCGGTAAGGTCTATTCAGGTGTACCGGAGAGGAGGCTACGCCGGATAGTCGAACCTCGGATTCAGGAGGAACAATGTAGTTTTCGTCCTGGTCGTGGAACTGTGGACCAGCTCTATACTCTCGGCAGGGTCCTTGAGGGTGCATGGGAGTTTGCCCAACCAGTCTACATGTGCTTTGTGGATTTGGAGAAGGCATTCGACCGTGTCCCTCGGGAAGTCCTGTGGGGAGTGCTCAGAGAGTATGGGGTTTCGGACTGTCTGATTGTGGCGGCCCGCTCCCTGTATGATCAGTGTCAGAGCTTGGTTCGCATTGCCGGCAGTAAGTCGGACACGTTTCCGGTGAGGGTTGGACTCCGCCAAGGCTGCCCTTTGTCACCCATTCTGTTCTGAACTTTTATGGACAGAATTTCTAGGCGCTGAGGGGATTCGGTTTGGTGGCTGCAGGATTAGGTCTCTGCTTTTTGCAGATGATGTGGTCCTGATGGCTTCATCTAGCCAGGATCTTCAGCTCTCACTGGATCGGTTCGCAGCTGAGTGTGAAGCGACTGGGATGAGAATCAGCACCTCCAAGTCCGAGTCCATGGTTCTCGCCCGGAAAAGGGTGGAGTGCCATCTCCGGGTTGGGGAGGAGATCTTGCCCCAAGTGGAGGAGTTCAAGTACCTCGGAGTCTTGTTCACGAGTGAGGGAAGAGTGGATTGTGAGATCGACAGGCGGATCGGTGCGGCGTCTTCAGTAATGCGGACACTGTATCGATCCGTTGTGGTGAAGAAGGAGCTGAGCCGGAAGGCAAAGCTCTCAATTTACCGGTCGATCTACGTTCCCATCCTCACCTATGGTCATGAGCTTTGGGTTATGACCGAAAGGACAAGATCACGGGTACAAGCGGCCGAAATGAGTTTCCTCCGCCGGGTGGCGGGGCTCTCCCTTAGAGATAGGGTGAGAAGCTCTGTCATCCGGGGGGGAACTCAAAGTAAAGCCGCTGCTCCTCCACATCGAGAGGAGCCAGATGAGGTGGTTCGGGCATCTGGTCAGGATGCCACCCGAGCGCCTCCCTAGGGAGGTGTTTAAGGCACGTCCGACCGGTAGGAGGCCGCGGGGAAGACCCAGGACACGTTGGGAAGACTATGTCTCCCGGCTGGCCTGGGAACGCCTCGGGATCCCCCGGGAGGAGCTGGACGAAGTGGCTGGGGAGAGGGAAGTCTGGGCTTCCCTGCTTAGGCTGCTTCCCCCGCGACCCGACCTCGGATAAGCGGAAGAAGATGGATGGATGGATGCATTTTGAATAGATACGAGAATCGCGCAACGTAATATTGCCATATCTCCCAGAATCGATTTATTTTCAACACCCCTATAATCAGTGTTGGGACTAACGCGTTACAAAGTAACGCGTTACTGTAACGCCGTTAGTTTCGGCGGTAACTAGTAATCTAACGCGTTATTTTTTATATTCAGTAACTCAATTACCGTTACTACATGATGCGTTACTGCGTTATTTTACGTTATTTTTTAATGTAGTATCGGCTAGAAACAGAAGAAGTGTCGTCCTTCTGTCTCACAAGGAAAAGAAAAGGCGTGCTTTCCTCGACCGAGGAGCGGAGCGCAGGGGAGACGTTCCTCCAGGGCCTATGTATTTCGGGGCTAACAACTTTCACTTTACCGGGCAGTGGGTTTTTACAGCTCCGGACTCGAGGGTGAATGATGAGGCCGGCGGTTTGTTGCAACTTTGCGACTTTATTGGTGTCTTACACGCAGCCATCCACCAAGCTAGAGCACCTGCACACACTAACTGTTGCGCTCCCTCACCTCTCTCGCCCACTCACTCACTGACGTCACTCACCTCACATGCTGTGATATCTTAAAGGGCCACACGCACACACACATACGCTACTCTCATAACAACTAACAAGACATCATGGTGAAGTCAGAAGTCGAGTTTCTTAACAAGTTAACATGGAGACATTGTCACTACTTTTCTTTTGTCGAGCACAAAGAAAATAACAGTTTAGTTAAATGTAAGTTGTGTCTTGGATCAAAGATCCCATCTACTTAAAGTTAAAGTGCCAATGATTGTCACACACACACTAGATGTGGTGAAATTATTCTCTGCATTTGACCCATCACCCTTGATCACCCCCTGGGAGGTGAGGGGAGCAGTGAGCAGCAGCAGTGAGCAGCAGCAGTGACAGCGCCCGGGAATACTGCCCAAAACAGCAATTCAAATCTGCTGAAACAGCTACATAAATGGTAAATGGGTTATACTTGTATAGCTTTTCTACCTTTTTAAGGAACTCAAAGCGCTTTGACACTATTTCCACATTCACCCATTCACACACACATTCACACACTGATGGAGGGAGCTGCCATGCAAGACGCTAACCACCACCCATCTGGAGCAAGGGTGAAGTGTCTTGCTAAAGGACACAACGGACGTGACTAGGATGGTAGAAGGTGGGGATTGAACCAGTAACCCTCAGATTGCTGGCACGGCCACTGCTAGCCAGGACAACATTGATAGAGCCATTGCAGCGTATGTGCTAGAAGACATGCAGGCTATTTCTACAGTGGAGTCACACGTTTTCAGGCAGCTAATTAGCATGATACCGGCGTCAAACAACAAATGGCACGGAAAACATGTTCCAAGTACCTGGACAGTGAGCACATAAACATGGAAAGCGAGCTAAAGAAAACACTCCAAACTCTGCCTCTGCTCATCATTGAAGGTACACACTGTCAATTCTCTTATATACTCTTTCATTCTAGACTTCTAGAGTGTTTGATTATCACATCACTCTAAATGTATAGACTATAAAGTTCACAAACATAAAGAGGGATGCTAGTGGGCCAGGCCAATCTTTCCTTATCTCTAAACTAAAACTTGGGAAATGTGTAGAGTGTTCTGGGCTTCACTACAGTGTTGATCTCCTGAATACATGATTTTATTTCACAATTCCTTGAGAAAAAAAAATGCCTGGTTAGGCTTTGTGTATGTCATGTGTGCCTTCCTTGGGTGAAGCCAGCTTTACAGCTATGTTGTCATTATGCTGTTTGTTACTTATGTATGTTATGTTGCAGCTATTTCAAATAGTTTTGTCAATTTGTTTTGGCCTGAAATAAACTGGCCCTTTGAAACATATCTTTGTCTTTGTGTGTTGTATGTAGACCACATTGCTTAGCAGAGTTCAGTGATGCAAATGCATGTCAAGTTGATCAATACATTGTATTATTCTCCAGTGCAATAACAGTACTGAAATGAAGGCTAAAAGGGCATCAATGAGAGCCTTAAAAAAAAAGGAGAAAAAAAAGAAGTAACTAAATAGTTACTTTTCACAGTAACGCATTACTTTTTGGTGTAAGTAACTGAGTTAGTAACTGAGTTACTTTTGAAATAAAGTAACTAGTAACTGTAGCTAGTTACTGGTTTTCAGTAACTAACCCAACACTGCCTATAATAAGGCTTACCTGTGAAGTTTTGGATTTAAAAAAATGGGAAATTATATTGAGTCGTCCCACCATATTTTATCCAAATGGTTATATATACTACTTCAATCTTGATAATATTATTTATTTATTATTTCAAATTAAGTCCTATCATAAAGACAATTCTCGTTAAATTTGCTAATGCAAAATACCACACAGGTTCAATATGACACTTTTCTCTTTTTCACATGTTAATGGAAAAGAGAGGCAGAGAAATGTTTTTTTTCTTAACTTGTATTTAAATTATTACTACATTAAAATACATGACATTTAAGGGAAAATGCGAATATGGTGAGAAAGAGGTAGATTGGAATGCCAGCCCACACAATTTGTCATTTACATTCAAATTTCGTAATGCAATCGAACAGAATGCAAAAGAGATGGGCTGGCTAGTCAGGCTAGGAAAGAGGTGTAAATACAGGATGTTTCCGGCCAAAACGGGATACTTGACAAGTATTAGGACTATGATGAGAAGAAAAGTAATAAAACAAGCAACAAGCAAAACAACACACAT
>NC_084563.2:27527098-27574598 GCF_033978685.3 Nerophis lumbriciformis | reverse complement strand
TGGCCTGTAGTGGGAGGGCTGCAGTTTTTCCTGATAAAAACTAAAGTTAACTAATATAAAGTTAGGATATTAAAAAAACACCAACCTAGCGGTATAACTTTTATCAACTGACGTCAACATAGTAGAACATGGTATTGTTCTCTGTAAAACTTTTGGCGGCGACACTGAAGTAACGTTAACGTTAGTGAATTAATGTTAATTAATGTGCATTGGGAATGAGGGGGCGATACTGCTGAATGTTTGGGAGAAATGCCCCAGAATAGGTTTTTAAAACACACATTTACTGACAGAAGCGCCAGAGGTCTTTGAGAGCATCAGCTTGCGATTACAAAGAGACTTCGCTGGCAGTTTTCTTTCTTTTCTTTTTTTTGACAAGAAGCTAGTTATCGGTGTGAAGCCCACAGCAACATGTTTTTGTAATTCAATGAAAGAATGGATTGTTCATTATAACTTCTACTCGCAAATAAATCTGTCATGTGTTAATTGTTTTATTTAGCTAGACAAAACAAAATGTTCATTAATGTTTATGATGTAGTTTATTTCTTATTAAAATATTTTTCCATCAACAGGAAGCAAATCAGAACAAAACATTATTCTCATAATTCAGGCAAGTAGAAAATAATGTATGCATTATATTGCTTTGTTATTTTCCCTTATTCATCCATCATAATGTAATATTAAAATTGTGGCTGAATATTTTAGACCATTGTTTTAATACCACAAATTGTGTCTCTTCATTTTCAGGGTGCCCTTTGTAGGAGCCAGTGGACTTTGTGGACAGTTGGAGTTGAGGGCTAGAGAGAGGAGGTTGAGGAGAAATTCATCAGGGAGAAAGATTACTGCTCAAAGTTTAAGAGGCGGTTTCTGTCCTGACCCTCTCCCAGAAGTTGTTGTTGAGTATTATATTTCTGCAATGAATGTAGAAACTCTGTTTCAGAGGGTTGTAAGATTGAATTAAAAATAAACTGTTTAATTGCATTGTAATTTAGTTGTGTGATATGTGATACATATATATTAAATTCATAGAGTATTGGTTAAATTTATTTGGTAACATTTATCCAAAGAAAACTGGCAATGATTACCTAATTTTAGTGAGTAATGTAACGTAATGCAACCAAGTAAATTAAAATATCAAGCACAAGAAAATAATTAAAATCTACTGAATTACTTCATAACAGCAAATACTACAGATATATAACATTTACTTAAAATGTTGAGTAAAATGATGTTCCTGCTGATGAAAAACAAGTAGACTTTACTTAATTTGTTTAAATAAATATAACTTAAAACTTGGATGTAATCAAGTAACTGTTACTTAATATCTTCACAAATGTTATGTTATATGGTAAGTAGAATTTACTTGATACTGGCAAGTGAGTGTTACTTGATATTGCAGCATTAAATTTTACTTAAATCATTTGCGTGCAAATACTTACAATAATTTTTTTAAGTAAATCTTATGAGTTATTTTTTTCAGTGCACTCACAGACTTTCTAATTGGTCAAACGGTAGAGGGCGGGACATGGAAATGAAAACAATAACAAGATTCCGGGGCTGTAAATCTAATTATGAAGTGAGCATATCCCAGCTGAACTACTGTTATCAGTTATAGAGGTATTGGAAAAGAACATGATTTATTAACGCCTTTTGACATATCAGGGCCATTTAATGATCAGTTGACATGCAAATTCTACATATGACACCTTCCATCCATCCACTTTCCACCGCTTATTCCCTTTTGGGGTGGCAGGGGGTGCTGGAGCCTATCTTAGCTGCGTTCGGGCGGAAGGCGGCGTACACCCTGGACAAGTCGCCACCTCATCACAGGGGTGAGAGACAATTATTATTTATCTTAGAGCCTGGCGCGCATGCGTACACTAATGTGCTTTTTGTGGCTGTGTGAGGTGCAGCTCTCCATCCATTTTCTACCGCTTGTCTCTTTTGGGGTCGAGGGCGGTGCTGGATCACAGCTCTCAACACTGCTTTATACTTAGGGACCGTCAATAAATCACTATTGTCTTGAAAAATGTATATCTGTTACATCAAAACACTGATTCATCTAAAAGAAGGTAAATAATTAGTCATACCTCCTTATTGTGCATGCCCATTATTTCATAATTTTAAAATTATATCCATGTTTAATATAAAAAAATAAGGATATTTTCCCAATAGTCTCAATGTCATGCAACTTAGTAACCTAATTCCACTTATTAGTTGTGCTAACCTTTTAGTGTAACGCGCACACCCTTTTATTTTAAAATAGGGTTTTATTTTAAAAAAAAGTTTTTTAATAAAGATCATGTGCGTGATGATATTTCTTATACAGATAATTAGCAGCATTTTTATTAGCTCCAAATGAGAGTTAAGTTGGTTTTGGCTAGTCGTTGTTGCAGAGGCTAAAAATGAAACCATGGTTTTCAATATTACAAATTTATATACAATCCAATTAAACTTACATTTTAAAACAAAAAGGTGTGAAACACATTAGAGAAAACACTTCAAATATCAAGTGAATTTGGGATTTTAGGTCATATGACCAGGAATCTATTGAAATGAAACATTTGTTTTTAATATCAAAATGTTTTTGATCCTATTTTAAAATAAAAGGTTAGCACGACGAATATAAAGTGGAATTTGGTTCCTAAATTGCATGATGACATGGAGACTTTTAAATCAAATAATTATTGTTTACACACAAAAAATATTTAAATTATAAAATCAGGAACGATATTAAAAATGTAGGACTATTTATTTAACCTCCTTTTAGACGAATCAGTGTTTTGATGTAGAAGATATACATCTTCGAAGACAATAGTAATTTGTTGACGGTTCCTAAGCATAAAGTAGTGTTGAGAGCGGCACCTCTCCTGCAATCTCCCCGCAGCATGAGAGAGCAGTGTGGGCACAGTGAGGGGGAGCTTCCGCTGGAGCTCCGGAGGCAAATATCCACCGTGAAAGCAACTTGACCGTCGTAGCAAAGGAAGACAATCACACAGCCAGAAAAAAGCACATTAGTGTACGCATGCGCACCAGGCTCTTAGATAAATAACAATTGTCTCCCATCCCGTCTGTAAGAGTTCCATTTAAAAAGGTTGGTTTTACCTCGTCTTTCGGCTTACGGCCATACTACCCTGAACACGCCCGATCTCGGAAGCTAAGCATTGTCGGGCCTGGTTAGTACTTGGATGGGAGACCGCCTGGGAATACCAGGTGCTGTAAGCTTTTACACTCACGCCAGAGGGCGCTACAAAGTGCTGAGACTACAGCTGTTGTGATTCATGTATTGCTTTAATTGCAACTATTCCAAAATAAAGGAATATATTCGGTTATTATAATACTTTTTCACTTAATATTTACAACTACAGTTGAAGGCACAAACCTTTACAACAGGATTTAAAACACAAATACCAACTAGAGCAATATTTAGATTGATTTAAAAATAATGGTCTGGTCTTTTGCAGTCAGTCAACCTCGCCCACGCCTCCTACCACTCCGTCCTGCATGAAGCTGAGGAGCCACGACTCCTCTCGCTCTGATCAGGCAACTTATGATTTAAAGGGGTCATATAAGCTACTGTTTATTTACCAAAATAAGTTGTATGTCTTTGTTTTGAAAATGTAAAAGTTTATTTTTATTTTCAGAATGTGGAAATAGTTGTACCGGGGGTGGGGGGGAAAGGGCTGGTTACTTGTTTCTCTCGCGAGATCTGGAAAAGAGCTGGTTTGTACATGTTTCTCTCGCGAGATCTGGAAAAGAGCTGGTTTGTTCTTGTTTCTCTCGCGAGATCTGGAAAAGAGCTGGTTACTTGTTTCTCTCGCGAGATCTGACAAGCCTGCGCGCGAATCAAACAGGGCGAGGATAAAGCAAGATGGCGTCTGACGGTGAAGACGTTATTGCAGTCGTCACAGTTCAGTGTTCTTAATCTGTGCGTCCATGTACACATATATGTCCTTTATTACACTCTATTAAATAGAGTAATAATAACTGTTTGTATATTAGTCTGAGCGCACTGTGATGCTTCTCCAGCTAGCTTAGCTTGCTAGTTAGCTTAGCTTGTTAGCTGCTAACAAAGAGAGGCGGAAGTGATGAAAACACATCGCTAAGCAGAGATCAAGTGTGAGTGTAAAGTGTTGTGATTGTGTGAAAATGTGCGAAAGAACCATAGCAGAGTACGAGGAGGAACTTTGTCCAACAAAAGAGGAGAAGGAGCGACAACATGAAAAACATCAAGTTGTGTTACACACAACAGGTTTGTTTACTTCTTACTCTCACATCTTTACTAACTTTATATTTATTATTAACACTTTTCTTCAATAGATTGTCTATAGGAAGATGAATTGTCATGTGAGGATGTTCAGACACACAATATTTATGAGAGGTTGATGTTCCTCTCAGTTTGTAACAAAGTGTATCAACATGTTTACACAAAACTCACACAGTCACCGGGGGAATATTCCAGAGAGCAGGTTAAGTGCAAACTCCTGAGTATGTAAAGCTCGAGAGTTTGACCTGCAAAAATAAGAGAGGTAATACAAAGTCAGACTCAGTTACCATGGTAACTGACGCTGTAAACCTAGCCTGCTAGCTGGCAGGTTTGACAAGTTATTTATGTGTGTAAAAGCTATACTGACCTGTTATTTCCTTCATATTGGTGCAGCCATTAACCTACTACAACACCTGCTACATCCACCTACTCAGTGGCCTAGTGGTTAGAGTGTCCGCCCTGAGATGGGTAGGTTGTGAGTTCAAACCCCGACTGAGTCATACCAAAGACTATAAAAATGGCACTCAGCATCAAGGGATGGAATTGGGGGTTAAATCACCATAAAAATGATTCCCGGGCGCGGCCACCGCTGCTGCTCACTGCTCCTCTCACCTTCCAGGGGGTGATCAAGGGTGATGGGTCAAATGCAGAGAACAATATGGCCACACCTAGTGTGTGTGTGACAATCATTGGCACTTTAATTTTTTAATGTGGCAGTGATTGTGGAAAAAACAAAGCCTGATCTAAAGATGACATATTGATCTCATACCATCTCAAACCAATTGGCCGTTCATTATTAAGTGAAATGTCTTAAAGTCGCTTAAATTTGTCTTTAACCAAGCAACACTAAGTTTTATCCAGTTACTCGATTAATCGAAAACATTTCCAGTAGAACACTTGATTAATAACATTTTCAATAGCCACAGTCCTATATTTCATGTACAATTTAATATTTAGCATGTAGGAGTTAAAATGTGTTTTGTTTGTGTCCTGTAGACATCCATCAGCTGATTGGACACCAAGAAGAATGTCTCCCTCATCTGCAGGGGGAAAGTTTCACTTCAGAGAATCCACAGCCCTCACATTTGAAAGGGGACGAGAAGGATCCGAAGCCCCCCTATTTTAAAGAGGAAGATGAGGGAGAGTGTCCTGTAGGGCAGGAGGAGGATGATGTCAGCAAGTTTCCACTGACTGTTGTCTCTGTGAAGACTGAAGAGCATGAAAACAAAGCACCTGAGTCCTCACAGCTTCATCACAGTCCAAGTAAGCACAACATCCACATATCATCTAATACAATGTTTGTGACACATGTTCATCCGGGGGCCACATTTATGACTAAAGATGGAGATATACTTGCTTTTTAACACCACCATTTAAAAATGAATGCTCATCAATCATCAACAGTGTAATTGCTGGGGTGTAACCATGTGACCTAGAGGCCGTCCTCCTTACCTCACGTGGTCAAATGAAGGCAAACATTCAATATGGCTACTGTTTATTTACCTTTAGCAGCACATATGTCAGCATATTTCAAAGGTTTAGTGGTGAAGATTATGGATGTATACCAAGTACCATTTTTTTTAGTACTGGTTCCTATTTATGTCGTCCATGAGGACCGTGAAGATTCTGGACTAATGACGCAACTATTGGTATTTTTAATTCTAGGTGACTGACATAACTATGACACGTTGTCACATTGAGTTCAGCTGCCGCTGCTACACATTAAAATCAGCTTTGAATAATGACAAATAAGGAAGCAACAACACGCACAAGTTTGATGTGTGTGTTATTGACAAGAAGATGACATAACTGCATTTTACCTTGCACTGCACACATAGTTGACTTCTTTAAGACTTCAAATAAACAGCTTTTTTTTTTTCTTTTTTCTTTTTCTTTATTTAACCAGGTAAAATCCCATTGAGATCAAATATTTATTTCCCAAGGGAGACCTGGCCAAGAGGGCAGCAGCAATGTTACGTTAAAAACAGTAAACAACACAAAAAACATGACATTTACAACATTAAAACTTGCTGACATAACACATGTGCATACAGACAAGGTAGACTGCAATCCTTTCACAGAAGCTTTAAACTCATTCAAGGGTTTGAAGTTGAATATTGGATTGTAGGTTATTCCAAGCCTTCGCTGCTGAAAACCTAAATGCTTTCTTGCCCATTTCAGTTCTTACTTTGGGGACGACAAATTGCAGAACATTCATTGAATGCAGATTGTGACTTCCTTGTTTCTTTGTTAAAAGACAAGACGGATAAGATGGTGTGATACCCAGAATGGTTTTGTAGATGAACACATACCAATAATTGAAGCGTCGAGCACATAAAGATGTCCAGTTAACCATTGAGTATAACACACAATGGTAAGTAGGTTAACCATTGAGTATAACACACAATGGTGAGTAAGTTAACCATTGAGTATAACACACAATGGTGAGTAAGTTAACCATTGAGTATAACACACAAAGGTGAGTAAGTTGGTGATGAATCTCAGTGCCCCGTGGTACACACTATCCAGCTTGTGGAGACAACCAGCAGTAGCATTCATGTACAACACATCTCCATAGTCAATAACAGGTAAAAAGGTTGTTTCCACCAATTTCTGTTTCACAGTAAAAGAAAAGCAAGACTTGTTTCTATAAAAAAATCCCAGTAAAAGTTGTACGTTTTTTTTTACAACATACTGAATGTGCTCCTTAAAACTCAAGTGGTCATCAATTAAAAATCCTGAATATTTAAAAGCAGATACTAACACAATTTGTTGCCCATTTCTTGTTCAAATGTTCTCACACAGGGCTGATCTTACAGTTTTTGATGTGGTAAAGAACATACACTTTGTTTTCTCTGCATTTAAAAGCAGTTGAAGATAGCAAAGTTGTTCTTGTACTCTGTCAAATGCATGTTGTAGATATTTAAAGGCCTCAGCAGGAGTGGGTGCTGTGCAGTATATGACAGTATCATCAGCGTAGGAATGGAAAGTTGAGTTCGGAATATTCTGTCCAACATTATTAATTATTAATGAATAATGGGCCCAACACAGAACCTTGAGGGACACCCTTTTTCACTTGCAGTATGTCCGAGAAGGAACCTTCTATCTGAACAGCCTGAGTTCTGCTTGTGAGGTCATTTGCAAACCATCCAACTGCTTGCTGAGAAAAACCAATAGCTGAAAGACGTTTGATTAAAATGACATGATCAACAGTATCAAATGCCTTTGAAAAAGTCAATGAAGAGGGACAGACAGCACTGCTTCTTGTCAAGAGCTTCAGTTACATCATTTATAAACTTCATATTAGCAGTAACAGTACTGGGATTTCTGCCAAAACCTGACTGAAATGGTGACAGAATAAAGTTGGTGTCCAAAAAGTCTTTTATCTGTTCACTGATAAGGGATTCAAGCACTTTTGCCAGAACAGAGAGTTTAGAGATCGGTCTGTAATTATTTAGATTACTAGGGTCACCTCCTTTTAATAGGGGGATTACAAGGGCAGATTTCCAATCCAAGGGATTTCATTTGAAATTAGAGTAAGGTTAAAAATGTGAGTCAGTGGTCCAGCTATAATTTCAGCTGCCAACTTTAGGAAGAGCGGCTCCAACTTATCTGAGCCAGCTGGATTTCTAGGTTTAAGTTGTTTTCGAGCCCTCATGACCTCTGTTGTGGTAAAGGGTGTAAAGTTAAAAACCTGGGTATTTTCAACGGTTCTTTCCGGAGTTAGCGGAACTTCAGTAAAGTTGTCAGAATTATAGAGAAAACCAGAGGAAATAAAATGATTATTTTAATGACTACCCATTTCTCTTCTGTCACTTACTCTGACACCATCAACAAGTATACTAGGTGGGAGATTGACTGAATTACAGCAGGCGGACAAAGATTTGATGATTTTCCAAAACTTCTTTGGGTGTTTGAGGTTTTCAGTTGTTGTGGAGAAATAAAATTATGATTTGACTTTCCAAAGTAGAGAGGTAAATTGATTTCTTAATTGTCTAAAATTCAACCAATCTGCTTCCAACCCTGACTTGCGTGCCCTGGCCCAAGCAGCATTACGCTCATGCAATACATCTCACAGGTCCGATGTAAACCACTGATTGTCACGTCCTTTAACCCTACATTTTCTAAAAGGGGCATGTTTGTTCACTATACTCAAGAAGTTTTCGTGAAAACAATTCCAAGCCAGTTCAACATTATCAAAAAGAGCAATTTTATCCCAATTAAAAAGATGCAAGTCATGTAAAAAAGCTTGCGTCTCAAATAATTTCATATTACGTTTTTCAAGAAGACGAGGCTTGCTTTTAGGAATCCTTGTGTCTCGCACTACTGCAATCACACAATGATCACTCACGTCATTAGGGAAAACACCAGATGCAACACATTTAAAGGGCATATTTGTTAGAATTAAGTCAATGAGTGTAGCTTTTTGAGGGCATTTAGGATTAGGTCTTGTAGCTGAGTTAATTAATTGTGTTAAATTTAGAGATTCACACTGTGCTTTCAAAGAGTCAGACACAGGTGTGAGCCAGTCCCAGTTTAAATCACTATTTCATTGTATTTCAGTTGAGACAGAAGCTTCACAAGAGTAGATAGGGAATTACTAGGGACAGATGGAGGCCTATAACACCCCACTACCATAATGTGGTGATTTCTAGCTCATTCAATTTCAAGTGCTAACAGTTCAAGCTCTTTACTTACTGATTCAGAGAGCACTAATTTAACATTAAACCTCTGCTTAATATATATGGCCACTCCACCACCTTTTCTTTGTCGGTCAGTACGATAGACATTATAGCCATGAATGTAAATATCTTTATCAAGCACACATTGTTTAAGCCAAGTTTCAGATAAGACTACAATATCAGCATTTGTTGAGTTTATCCAGATCTTTATCATATTCAGTTTAGGGAGTAAACTCTGAACATTGATATGAATAATCCAAAAACCAGATCTACTTTAAAATCCGCAGGTGTAAAACATTTTGTAGGTGTATCAGGGCCTGGATTAGTCTCAACATTTCCTGAGAGCAATAACAATAATATAACTACACATTTGCGCTTAAAGTTACCATATTTTGAGTCGGTCTTTAATCTTTCAAGGTAAGTGCTCACAATAGGGGAGGATGCAGTAATGTTGACGTGATCTCTCAAAACAAGGAAACAATAAGAATGAATGGACTCTACCATAGTATGCAGCCATTTGGTTTTGTCCAAAGTCACAGAAATCTTCAACTGAGATAAGGCCGAGGTTATTTTGTAGCTGCCACTATGATCAAATGTCAAAATATCAAATATGTCAAACTGTGCATCTTGAACTAGCATAGCTCATGAGTGGGGGTGACCAGACCCATTTGGGACACCAATAAAACCACACCAAAGTATAAAACACAATATACCGTATTTTCCGCATCATAAGGCGCCCTGGGTTAAAAGCCGCGCCTTCAATGAACGGCATATTTCAAAACTTTGTCCACCAATAAGCCGCCCCGTGTTGTAAGCCGCATCTAACTGTGCTAAAGGAATGTCAAAAAAACAGTCAGATAGGTCAGTCAAACTTTAATAATATATTAAAAACCAGCGTTCTAACAACTCTGTTCACTCCCAAAATGTACGCAAATGTGCAATCACAAACATACGTATATCAACATGGACAGAGCTGCGTGAAAAAAGCCACCCGGCCTCTTCGCGTAAACGTAAACTTACCTTAACCACTCGCTCATCTTTTCTTCATCCATCCCTTCGAGTTAGCTTTTATGATGACGCCGGCTGGAAAGGTCTCTTTTGGCAAGGTCTTCCTTTTGAATATCACCATGGGTGGAAGTTAGCATGGCAAGCTAGAACCACAGTGAAGGATGACTTCTCATTCCCTGTGGTGCGAATATTCACCGTACGTGCTCCCGTTCCACAGTGCGGTTCACAGGAATATCAGTTGCTGTGAAATACGGTAGTAATCCGTGTGCGGATGGAGAGATTGCGTCTTTTCATTAACCGGATCCTTGTCGCTTAGTAGGAGCCATTTTGTGGTCTTTACAGATGTAAACAGGAAATGAAACGTACGGTGATATCCGCGCGTTTTTTCTTCTTCTTCCGGGGGCGGGTGGTTGCTTACAGTAGAAGAAGAAGCGCTTCCTGTTCTATGGGGGCGGGTGCTTACCTTGGCGGTTGCTTGCGTAGAAGAAGAAGCGCTTCCTGTTCTACCGGGAAAAAAGATGGCGGCTGTTTACCTAAGTTGCGAGATCGAAACTTTATGAAAATGAATCTTAATATTTATCCATATATAAAGCGCACCGGGTTATAAGGCGCACTGTCAGCTTTTGAGTAAATTTGTGGTTTTTAGGTGCGGCTAATGGTGCGGAAAATACGGTAATATTTTGTGACATAGTGAGAGGAGAAGTTCCACTTGTTTTACCACTTTTGAAGATGTTAGCAGACAGGGCTAAAGACTAGCAACCAAGTCCGATGGGTGGAAGCCCGTAAACGAAGCCAATGGCTAGAGGCAAACAGCAGGTCGATGGAAGGCTAGTAGGCAGGTCGATGGTGGAAGGCTAGCAGGCAGTGGTGGAAGGCTAGCAGGCAGGTCGACGGTGGAAGGCTAGCAGGCAGGTCGACGGTGGAAGGCTAGCAGGCAGGTCGATGGTGGAAGGCTAACAGGCAGGCCGGTGGTGGAAGGCTGGTAGACAGGTCGACGGTGGAAGGCTAGCAGGCAGGTCGATGGTGGAAGGCTAGCAGGCAGGCCGATGGTGGAAGGCTGGTAAGCAGGTCGATGGTGGAAGGCTGGCAGGCAGGTCGATGGTGGAAGGCTAGCAGGCAGGCCGATGGTGGAAGGCTAGCAGGCAGGCCGATGTTGGAAGGCTAGCAGGCAGGTCGATGGTGGAAGGCTAGCAGGCAGGTCGATGGTGGAAGGCTGGCAGGCAGGTTGATGGTGGAAGGCTAGCAGGCAGGCCGATGGTGGAAGGCTAGCAGGCAGGCCGATGTTGGAAGGCTAGCAGGCAGGTCGATGGTGGAAGGCTAGCAGGCAGGCCGATGGTGGAAGGCTAGCAGGCAGGTCGATGGTGGAAGGCTACTGGCGTGGTTGATAGAGTGGCCAAGCCTGAGGGTTCCTGGTTCAATCCCCACCTTCTACCAACCTAGTCACGTCTGTTGTGTCCTTGAGCAGGACACTTCACCCTTGCTCCTGATGGGTCGTGGTAAGCGCCTTGCATGGCAGATCCCGCCATCAGTGTGTGAATGAGTGAATGAGACGGGATGAGTTGGCTAAGTACAAAAATGAGTCGACATTTTTGAATGAAAGAAACTGCTGTTCTAAATGTGTCCTCTCGATGTCGCAATAGCAATTCTTTGTATCTTTGTAGATGATGCTACATATGTAAAACACAACTAAAACACATGATGTTAGTGCACCAGTCGGGGAAAATGAGCAAACTACATCAATAGCATCCTGTAATTTGATTTTGATATTATTTATTTATCTTGATATATTGAAAATGAACACCAATGAGTTGAGTGATGAACATTATCACATAATTGATTCTGAAAGTGTAAAAAAGGACAACTAAAGATAGAATACTATTGTATGTAATAAAAAAAACATTACCGGTATGTTTTGTACATTTGCAGAATGTGTTTGTTCTATTTTTAAACAAAGAAAACAATCTGCAGTTGTCTTTATTTTTACGTTATCTTGCCGTAGTTTTACCAGTCCGGCCAACTTGGAGTAGATCTTCCTCCATGTGGCCCCCCATCTAAAATTAGTTTAAACACCCCTGGCCGAGTTCTTTCTGCGAAAAGCAGATACGAGAAAAAAATCTAATTATGAAACGGAATAGATCCCTAAATATTTGTTGAGTAATATCAAGGATTATCCGTCGGTGGCGTTCCCAGACATGTGGAACTATCTTGAATTCCAGACATCATTCTACACCACAAATTATGGTTAAGTTTAGAGATAAAGTTTAGGTGTCATAGACCGTATACAGAATAAAATATTTACACACTTTATATCAGTGAGTGTAAAGTTAAGAATGCCTCAATCAATGCTGCCTTGTACTTATAAAAAAAATGGCTCCTCATCAAATATCCAAATCTGTTTTTGTACTCACTTTTGAATTAATTTTAGTGGCTGGGACAAAAGCAAGTATTTCCCGTGTTTGTATTGGTTGTTTTGCTACACACCTTTAACACAACACACGAAATAACACAAATATTGTCATTGTGTTAACAGTGTCAGTCCAAAACTATTTCTATTCTCTCTTTATCTTATTTACTTATTTACCCAACAGACGTCCAACAGCCCCTTCACATTAAAGAGGAAGAGAAGGATCCACAGCCCACCCATATGAAAGAGGAAGAGAAGGATCCACACATGAAAGCGGAAGAGGAGGGAGAATGTGTTGTAGGGCAGGAGGAGGATGATGTCAGCAAGTTTCCACTGACTGTTGTCTCTGTGAAGACTGAAGAGCATGAAGACAAAGCACCTGAGTCCTCACAGCTTCATCACAGTCCAAGTAAGCACATATCATTTTATTCTCAGGGCATTCAATCCATCACAACTGGACTGTTCACTTTGTCTTAGAAGACTCATCCAAGTAGGCTTCATCACTTCATACTCATACACTTCAAGTCTTAAATCTAATCATTGGAATTTAGAGGGGAACTGCACTTTTTGGGGGAATTTTTCTATAGTTCACAATCATTATAAAAGACATGATGGCGGATATATATATAAAAAAATCGCATTCTAAGTAGGGCTGGGCGATATGGCCTTTTATTAATATGTGGATATGTTTAGGCCATGTCACGATACACCATATATATGTGGATATGTTTAGGCCATGTCACGATACACCATATATATGTGGATTTTTTGCCTAAGCCTTGAATGAACACTTGATGCATATAATCACAGCAGTATGATGATTCTATGTGTCTACATTAAAACATCCTTCTTCATACTGCATTAATACTGTATATGCTACTTTTAAACTTTCATGCAGAGAGGGAAATCACAACTAAGTCAATTTAGTAAAAGTGTATTTATTAAACAGTTATTAAGCAGTGGCACAAACATTCATGTCATTTGAAAACAGAAAGTGCAAGATTGTCAGAGATATTTTAAAACAAGCTATTAGTGCACTTTTGTGCATGATGTCACTAAGATGACATATCAAAACAACACTAAATTAAAGCGCACTTTTTGTACAGAACGCCACTACAATAGTTCAAAACAAATAAAGTGCACTTTTGTGCATATTGTCACAAAAGATATTTCAATAAGTGTCAAATAAAAATGAGCTGCATAATAGGAAATCAAATAGTGTATGTCCTTCACTATGTGGTAGGTTCCTGCGGACGTTATCTCCTTCTGTTGTTGACTATTTGTTTCATACGGTGTTGATCTGGAAATGGTTGCTTGGGCATTTTGTGGGTGTGGCACTAAACGGAGATGTTGACATGCAGAGTTTCAAGCACTCCTCATTGTCTAGCGGGTGACTTTTCAAATGATGCTACATTAGCAGTGCTGCTACTTTTTGTAGCAACGCTTTTGCCGCATACTTGTTCACCATCTACCTGCTTGAAGCCAAACCACCGCCAGACGATGGACCCCCTGCTGTTTTTTTGGGGGGGAATGAATTATTCCTTCATTTGTTACCAGATTGTCACCTTCTTTCTCTCATATTACCACTAGCACCACAGCTAACGTTACCATGCCACTACCTGTCTGCTTCGTGAAAGCGTATGACGTTGCACACGTGACAGTATGTGACGTATGTAAGAAGGTGCGCTTGTTTTATGTCTCTGTGAGAAGGAGAGACAAGAAAGAGTGAGAAGAGCCTGTAGTGTAATGCCTGCAGCTAAAAGCAACTGTGTGAGAACGTATACTCCAATATCACCATATAGTCATTTTCTATATCGCACAGAGACAAACCCACGATATATCCAGTATATTCCATATATCACTCAGCCCTAATTCTAACTCATAAATGTAAATAAAAGTCCACTTGCAATGGAGCCAATGGGAGGTCCTCTATAACCATCCAAAATACACCAACAATACTCCATTTGCATTTTGTGGCTTGAATGTCCACCAAGTGTTAGTTGACTTGAGTTTATTTGGAACGTGCAAGCATACAACATGATACATCACACATGCATGCATAAAACATGATGCATCACACATGCATGCATACAACATGATACATCACACATGCATGCATACAACATGGTACATCACACATGCATGCATAAAACATGATGCATCACACATGCATGCATACAACATGATACATCACACATGCATGCATACAACATGGTACATCACACATGCATGCATACAACATGATACATCACACATGCATGCATACAACATGATGCATCACACATGCATACAAACAACATGATACATCACACATGCATACATAGAACATGATACATTACACATGCATGCATACAATATGATACATCACACATGCATGCATACAACATGATACATCACACATGCATGCATACAACATGATACATCACACATGCATGCATACAACATGATACATCACACATGCATGCATACAACATGATACATCACAAATGCATGCATACAACATGATACATCACAAATGCATGCATACAACATGATACATCACACATGCATGCATACAACATGATGCATCAAACATGCATGCATACAACATAATACATCACACATGCATGCATACAACATGATACATCACACATGCATGCATACAACATGATACATCACACATGCATGCATACAACATGATACATCACACATGCATGCATGCATACAACATGATACATCACAAATGCATGCATACAACATGATACATCACACATGCATGCATACAACATGATGCATCAAACGTGCATGCATACAACATGATACATCACACATGCATGCATACAACATGATGCATCACAAATGCATGCATACAACATGATACATCACACGTGCATGCATACAACATGATGCATCACACGTGCATGCATACAACATGATACATCACACGTGCATGCATACAACATGATGCATCATACATGCATGCATACAACATGATACATCACACATGCATGCATACAACATGATATATCACACACGCATGCATACAACATGATGTATCAAACGTGCATGCATACAACATGATACATCACACATGCATGCATGCATACAACATGATGCATCACACATGCATGCATACAACATGATACATCACACATGCATACAACATGATGCATCAAACGTGCATGCATACAACATGATACATCACACATGCATGCATACAACATGATGCATCACACATGCATGCATACAACATGATACATCACACGTGCATGCATACAACATGATGCATCACACGTGCATGCATACAACATGATACATCACACGTGCATGCATACAACATGATGCATCATACATGCATGCATACAACATGATACATCACACATGCATGCATACAACATGATATATCACACACGCATGCATACAACATGATGTATCAAACGTGCATGCATACAACATGATACATCACACATGCATGCATGCATACAACATGATGCATCACACATGCATGCATACAACATGATACATCACACATGCATACAACATGATGCATCACACATGCATGCATACAACATGATACATCACACATGCATGCATACAACATGATACATCACACATGCATGCATACAACATGATGCATCACACATGCATGCATACAACATGATGCATCACACATGCATGCATACAACATGATACATCACACATGCATGCATACAACATGATACATCACACATGCATGCATACAACATGATACATCACACATACATGCATACATGATACATCACACATGCATGCATACAACATGATACATCACACATGCATGCATACAACATGATACATCACACATGCATGCATACAACATGATACATCACACATGCATGCATACAACATAATACATCACACATGCATGCATACAACATGATACATCACAAATGCATGCATACAACATGATACATCACACATGCATGCATACAACATGATGCATCAAACGTGCATGCATGCAACATGATACATCACACATGCATGCATACAACATGATACATCACACATGCATGCATACAACATGATACATCACACATGCATGCATACAACATGATACATCACACATGCATGCATACAACATGATACATCACACATGCGTGCATACATGATACATCACACATGCATGCATACAACATGACACATCACACATGCATGCATACAACATGATACATCACACATGCATGCATACAACATGATACATCACACATGCATGCATACAACATGATACATCACACATGCATGCATACAACATGATACATCACACATGCATGCATACAACATGATACATCACACATGCATGTATACAACATGATACATCACACATGCATGCATACAACATGATACATCACACATGCATGCATACAACATGATACATCACACATGCATGCATACAACATGATACATCACACATGCATGCATACAACATGATACATCACACATGCATGCATACAACATGATACATCACACATGCATGCATACAACATGATATATCACACATGCATGCATACAACATGATACATCACACATGCATGCATACAACATGATACATCACACATGCATGCATACAACATGATGCATCACACATGCATGTATACCACATGATACATCACACATGCATGCATACGACATGATACATCACACATGCATGTTTAAACATGATACATCACACATGCATGCATACAACATGATACATCCCAATTTCCAGTTTGTCTTTTCAACATGTTTGAAAAGGAGTAGGAAGAAGCAGAGCTTATTTAATCCTACCCCTTTTCTTTTACATAACAGTTGCTAAAACTTTTCTTCACTTCCTGTTCTCAATGTATTCACAATATACTCCATAAGTAATCACAATAAAAATAAATAAATAATAATGAGTGAAGTAAGTTAAATTTCATATGGTGAGATGAGTAAGATGATGTAGAAAATGAATGATGGATGAAATAAATTGAGAATGTTTATCTTCTTCTTTGTACTTTGTAAACACTTTAAGTGTGCAGAGTTTCTTGAAGTGGATCATATTAGTACATTTTTTGATTGCTTTGCCTCATCCATTCCATCATTTAATTCCACATACTGATATACTGAAGGTCTTAAGTGTTGTACGTGCATACAAATGTTTTACCGTAAATTAAATTTTTCTCTAAGAATATATTTCTCCTCTTTTTTTGAGAATTGTTGTACATTCTTGGCTAGCAGGTTATAGTTTGCTTTGTGTATCATTTTAGCTGTTTGCAAATTCCCTATGTGGTGGAATTTCAGTATTTTTGATTCAATAAATAGTGTTTGTATGTTGTCTATATCCAACATGATGTATTATTATAACTGATCTTTTTTGTAACACAGTTAATGAATGAAGTGTACTTTTGTAGTTATTTCCCATATTTCTTCACAATAAGTCAGATATGTAACACTAGTGAGCAGTAGAGAATATGAAGTCATTTTTGGTACACAACATGTTTTGCTTTATTCATTATTAAAATATTTTTGCCACCTTATGTTTTATATTTTGTATATGAGATTTCCAGTTAATTTTATCATCTATTAATACTCCCAAAAACCTGGTTTCTTTTACCCTTTCAATGTCTATTCCGTCTATTTGTATTTGTGTTTGATGCTCTCTTCTATTGTCACCAAATTTTATTATTTTACTTTTACTGAAATTCAAAGATAGTCAAAGCATCTTTTTAATGTGTTCATTTCTTCTGTTATTATTTGTATTATCTTCTGTGTGTTCTCTCCTGAACAGAAAGCAGTTGTGTCGTCTGCAAATAAAACTAACTTTAAGTCCTTTGTAACTTTACAAATGTGTTTTATATAAAGATGAAACAATCTGGGTCCCAGTATTGATCCCTGGGGTACACCACAAGATATATCTAGCCGTGTTGACATATTTTCACCCATCTTCACATATTGCTTCCTGTTGGTTAAATAACTTCTTACCCAGTTCAAGACCAAACCTCTGATGCCATATCGTTCTAGTTTTGTTATTAAAATATCATGATTAATTGTGTCAAATGCTTTAGTTAAGTCCATGAATACTGCGGCCGCACATTCTTTACCATCTATTGCATTGCTCATTTCCTCTGTTATTTGGATTAATGCTATCCATTTTGACATATTAGCTGTGAATTCTGGTGTGTAGTTAGTAAACTGGTGTATGTCTCCATTCTTATAAATTGGTACGACTTTTGCAATTTTCATTTTGTCAGGGAACTTGCGGGTTAGAAATGATACGTTGCTGATATATGTCAGAGGTTCTGAAATGTCTTCTATAACCTTTTTTATGGTTACCATATCTATTCCATGACAGTCGGTTGAGGTCTTGGATTTACAATGTTTTACAATTTTGATTATTTCTTCTTTTGTCACGTTCTTAAGAAACATGGAATTGGGATTTCTGTCTATGAGCTCACTCAAGTCCTCAACTGATCCATCATCTGCATTTGGAAATCTTTGTTCCACATTGTTTCCGATATTAACAAAGTAATCATTAAAACGTTCAACTATTTGGTTCATATTGTCATTTTTTTGTATTTCCATGTAGAAAGTAGTGGGGGTAATCTTTCTTAGCAGCATTTTTAATGATGCTATTTAGGATGCCCCATGTTGATCTCATGTTGTTTCTGTTCTTCTTTAATAATTGTCTGTAGTATTCCTTCTTACATGTTCCTAGTATACCAATTAGCTTGCTTTTATATTTCTTACACTTATTTTCTGCCTCTATAGATGTCTGTGTTATTAATATTCCATATAATGTCTTTTTTTTGTGACAAGCATTTTTCAGTCCTTTTGTCATCCATGGTTGGTTGTTTTTCTTTTGCTTCTTACTAACTTTTTGCCATGGACAACATAAACATTGATATTGTACATGTGGGCCAATATATATATATATATATATATATATATATATATATATATATATATATATATATATATATATATATATATATATATATATATGTATATGTATATATATATATGTATATATATGTATATGTATATATATATATGTATATATATGTATATATATATATATATATATATATATATATATATATATATATATATATATATATTTGATGTGGCAAGCTACTTTTGCAGTGTAGCTTGTAGTGTAGCGTGCTACAATTCTCTGAGGATAGCTTAGCTACATTTAATTGAGAGTAACTTGTAGCTTAGCTTACTACATTGTCCAGGTAGCTTGCCCATCACTGTCTATTTGGCCTAGCTCACATGTCAATACTGCAAACTTCAATACAGTAACACCTCATTTGTTCTGCAGACGTCCAGCGGGTGTCAGCGGGGAGTCATGAAGAGGAGTGGCACACCAGTGTGGGACAGAAGGAGCTACAGGCCCCCTCCCACATTAAAGAGGAGCAGCTTCATGATGAAGATGAAGCTCAGTCCTTACAGCTTCATCACAGTCAAAGTGAGGAGAACAGAGGGGCGGAGCTTGTAAGTCAACACATCACAGAAGCTGATGGAGAGCATTGTGAAGATATCAAGTCAGAACCAGACAGCATCTTTGCTCCACTGTCAGACATGGACCACATGATGTCACACTCTTCTGATCACAGTGACCACATCCAAAAACCTTTGGAGAGTAAGAATGACTCTAAAGGTGATACGAGACATCACACTAACAACAAACACTTTGACTGCTCTGAATGTGGGAAATCATTTAGACTGAAGACTAATTGTACAGTACACATGAGAATACATACTGGAGAGAAACCTTTTACTTGCTCCGTTTGTCAGAAGAGTTTCTCCACAAAGCAAAGCATGACCACACACATGAGAACACACACTGGAGAGAAACCTTTTATTTGCTCTGTTTGTAAGAAGAGTTTCTCCACAAAGCAAATCATGGCCACACACATGAGAACACACAATGGAGAGAAACCTTTTACTTGCTCTGTTTGTGGGAAGAGTTTCTTCCAAAATGGTAACATGACCAGACACATGAGAACACACACTGGAGAGAAACCTTTTACTGGCTCTTTTTGTGCTAAAAGATTCAACACTAAGAAAGACATGACCACACACATGAGAATACACACTGGAGAGAAACCTTTTACTTGCTCTGTTTGTGCTAAAAGATTTAACACTATGAAAGACACGACCAGACACATGATAACACACACTGGAGAGAAACCTTTTGCTTGCTCAGCTTGTGCTAAAAGATTCAACACTAAGAATAACATGATATCACACATGAGAACACACACAGGTGAGAAAACTTTTGCTTGCTCTGTTTGTAAGAAGAGTTTCTCCAGCAAGCATCACATGACCACACACATGAGAACACACACTGGAGAGAAACCTTTTAGTTGCACTGCGTGTGTTTAAAGATTCATGTATAAGTATCAGGTCAGTAAACACAAATGTGTAACAGTCATGGAAGCTGCAGGGATGTAAAAACACTTAAACAGTGATTGTGCTAAATGTGGTTTAAAAACACAGCATGTTTAATAAGAATGTATATTTGATGTTGTATGTAGTGCTTCTCATCTTCTAGTCTTATATGTTGTCCTCTAGTTACTTTTTAAGTTGTGTGCATGTATTGAATATTATATATGTAGCTACTATTTTATTTTGTTTTCTCACTGTTAAAGAGAGGACATCTTATTATTCTCATTTGTATTTTTTTCACACATTTTTTCCATTGCATTTTATTGATGTTATTATCCAATTAAAAGTATGAATGAATAAAATGGTTAACAAAATGTGGACTCTGGTAGATTAGCAGCATTGTTACATCATGGATGTTAACTACTGCAAAACATCAACAAAGAAGAAAAATGCTGAAGTTAGCAACACATCACTGAACTTTAGAGCCATCGTGAGTGGAGTTGCTTGTTTTTATTGCTGCATTTGTACTTATTTCATCTCACATCTTCACTTTTAATCCTAAAGTCTTCTTCACATATATTGTTGTAGGCTTCTAACATTTATGTTTCTGATGTGTGTGTGTAGTCTGTGGAAAGGGTTGTTGTCCCTTGTGGATCCAATTGTTCACTTGCACAGATACATCTTCATCATCATTAGTTGATTATTGTTCTTCGGTCAATGGTCAACAAAATAAACAAACAGTTGTACATTCATAGATTGAAAAAGAAAATGTTGCAGAGCGAAAGTGTTTAGGCTGAAGTTGAACACTTATTTTGCCTAACCCTATAAACAATGTCAAGTACAAGATGAACTTCCGAAAATGATGAAATGTCCTTTGTACAACATATTATAAATACACATTATACACAACATAAACACAGTTCAATGATATACACAGTAAAGGCATGTGAAATATCCTTGTACACGTGTTAAACCTTTGCACCAATTAAATACTATATACAAACACTTCCATTATTATTTATATCTCACACTTAGTTTGTAATGAACATTGATCATCGTATTAACTACAGTGTTGATTCAAGAGTGATATATTTTTTCAAGACATGTTCTTTAAATGTGTGAATGGAACTGGAACATTTGAAGGAATGATCCAAGCTGTTCCTAACCCTGCAGTGTAACAGCATCACAGCTTGTTAGAGACCAGGGAAAACTGGAGCTCAGCCTTTTAGCGGCCCGGACAATAAGATAAGAAGTGGCAGGAGTTGGTCAGTGGGCAAGCAGTCAGAGCATGGACTGTGGATGTCGGCCAGAGCGGAGTTATGTAACCTTTCCACGCCCACTTCCCCCTTGTGGAGCCGAGCAGACACACTCCAGCGCCCACTGATGATTTACTGCCGAGGATGACACAGCGGTTCCACGTTCCGTGCTCTCATCCCTCTGACGACTGGGACCAGCTGGATCAGTTGCAGTGTGTGCTATACAGCAGTGGTCCCCAACCACCGGGCCACGGCCCGGACCGATTGGTACCGGGCCACACAAGAAATTAAAATTGTATTTTTTATTTTTTTTAATTATTAAATCAACATAAAAAACACAATATATACATTATATATCAATATAGATCAATACAGTGTGCAGGTATACAGTCCGTAAGCACACATGATTGTATTTCTTTATGACCAAAAAACAATTTAATTTCATGTATTTGTTTTGAAAAGGTCAGGGGTAAGCGGGCAGATTTGGTGGGGGAGGTTTTACAAGAGGCATACTTGCCAACCTTGAGACCTCCGATTTCGGGAGGTGGGGGGAGGGGGTGGGCGTGGTCGGGGTGGGACGGGGGCGTGGTTGGGGGCGTGTCTAAAAGGGGAGGAGTATATTTACAGCTAGAATTCACCAAGTCAAGTATTTCATATATATATATATATATTTATTGTATTTTATATGTATATATATATATATATATATATATATATATATATATATATATATATATATATATTTTATTATATATATATATATATATATATATATATATATATATATATATATATATATATATATATATATATATATATAAAATAAATACTTGAATTTCAGTGTTCATTTATTTACACATATACACACACATAACACTCATCTACTCATTGTTGAGTTAAGGGTTGAATTGTCCATCCTTGTTCTATTCTCTGTCACTATTTTTCGAACCATGCTGAACACCCTCTGATGATGCATTGCTGTGTGGCACGCACAAAAGTGCTTTCATCAAATGCACTAGATGGCAGTATTGTCCTGTTTAAGAGTGTCACAACATTGCTGTTTACGGCAGACAAGCTGCTTTACGGTATACAAAAAAGTGACTGCTGTTGTTGTGTGTTGTTGCCACACTGGGAGGACGTTAATGAAACTGCCTAACAAAAAACCCACATAAAAAAACCAAGAACTCGCCCTCCATCATTCTATAGTTATAAAGTGATTGGGCAGGTACGCTTTTTTATATTGTGGAGGACCTGAGTCCGCCTGAATTTCGGGAGATTTTCGGGAGAAAATTTGTCCCGGGAGGTTTTCGGGAGAGGCGCTGAATTTCGGGAGTCTCCCGGAAAATCCGGGACGGTTGGCAAGTATGACAAGAGGGCAGTATGGTGGAAGAGGGGTTAGTGCATGTGCCTCACAATACGAAGGTCCTGAGTAGTCCTGAGTTCAATCCCGGGCTCGGGATCTTTCTGTGTGGAGTTTGCATGTTCTCCCCGTGGCTGCGTGGGTTCCCTCCGGGTACTCCGGCTTCCTCCCACCTCCAAAGACATGCACCTGGGGATACCCTGCAAAAAATGTTCTATAGAATCTCTATAGAAATATATAGAACGCTATAGAATTTCGTCGGAATTTCTTTAGAACTGAAGATTCTATAGAATATGTATTCAAAATTCTATAGAAATTCTATAGACATCAGCTTCATGTGCTGGAAGGTCTTTTCACTGTTCTATAGAGCTGGGAATTCTATAGAATATCCTATAGAAATTCTATAGACATTACATTATCTGATGAAAAGTCCATAGATTGTTCTATAGAACTGGGCATTCTATAGAATGTCTAACAGAAATTCTATAGACATTATCCTTTATCTGCTGAAAGGTCTATAGATTGTTCCATGGAATAAAATTCTATAAAATGGCAGCAGCGCTATCACCATAGCATTGATTAATCTCATTAAGTTGATTCACCAGACTTGAGCTTGTTTTTTGAACAATGCAGGATGTCTCCCTCAATTATGAAAATGTTAATTTTGTATCATTTAAAATTGTGAGGTGTCATTTCAAGGCGGACACTCAGAACTTAATTCGGCAGACTTTATTTTTAAAAGTATATTTATTCCAATAAATCAATTTATTTTTATTTTTAGAGTTTTTGAGTTATCTATAAGTAAAAAGTGTGAATATTTTCGTAACTTACTTTTTTATGTGATAAAATTAATTTTATTGGACTTCCAACATAAATTGATTTAGCAAAACTCAGTTCAAAGGTTTAAATCAGACCTAAAACGTCAGGACCCGCCCACGTACCTGCATGCAGCTGTGGAAGAACAAGCCCAGACACGTTTCTTCACGGAGCCCAATAGGAAAACACTTTACCGAACTCATGTAAGTAACAATTTATATTGTTAAAAGTCAGTATTTGCCAGGATTTAAATGTATACATTTTCAAAAGCATGGTTCAATGTTATATTTAGTTTACTACTTTTCCCGCCGTAACATTACAAACCCCCCCCCCCACCCCCCCCCCAAACACGATAGATAGAACTGCTCTCGTTTTGTTATAAAATAACAAAACTGTTTTAAGGCTGCAATCACAACCAAATTCATGTATAGTTGGTAATAATCGCGTTGTATCAATGTTTCTCATATCCGACACTAATAAGTGCGAATATGTTTCAAATCAACTTTTTTTTTAAAAATTATTTATTTTTCCCCTTCGCGCTTGCCGTAGTTGCAAAGCAGATTTCGCGGGCAGTTTGAGTTGGTGATGGCGGCCACAACGTCCATGTTGACTTCACTCGCTCTTTCTAAGCTGCCCAAGTCACGTCGGAGTTCATTGACGGTAACTTTGTTGGCTTAAACATCACATTTAGGTTTAGGGTCTTCTAGGCGCGATGCGAGACGTCACAAGCGGGCTAACGTTGAGCCAAACAGCAGCTTCGAGGCACGGGCGGAAATGGTGAGCTAGCAAAACTAGCCTAATTTATTATTATTATTATTATTATTATTATCATCCCTCCATTGTTTGTAACGTCAGGCTTGTGTGATCACACAGAGAAGGAGTTTGGCCCCCAGTCAGGTCGCCAAACGGAAGCAAGGGGAGGATGATCATCGAGACGAAATATAGTATATTAACCACGCGGTTCTCGAGAGAAGATGAATGGAGAAAATTGGGACAGTGATGAAGAAGTCCAAGTTCCATGGCCACTCAACAAAGCAGGAGGAAGGAAGCAGTCACAAACCAAATACGTGGCAAGAATTCTGAGATTTGGTGGTAATTAATAAACAGTTGAAAACTTTTCAATTCAATTCAGTAAAAAGTATACGTTTTACCAGAAGTACATATAAATATAGATATATTTAATATAGATATATTTAATGTACTTCTGATTTTACACCTTGAACTTTCGACTTTGTTTATGTAAAGTTAAATTTAATTAATATAATTTTTTTTCTTCCATGATTGATAGTAATTTCTCATCAGTGCAGCCCTGGTATACTGAATGTTTCAATCTGCAATGCTGAGGTGATTGTCATGATAGTACAGACTTAACCTTGACAATTTTTTAATATGGCTGTAAGCCTGTAAATAAGGGAAAGTAAGGTGAAATTTGTTTCTCGCTGAGGTGAATTTCTGAATCATCAGAACTGTAGGTATACCAAAGTAATTTAGTGATAACAATCTGCTGCTGAAATGTATGACTAACTGTACAGTTTAATTTAGCTTAATGTGGCACATATTTGTTTTTACACAGAAGACACACGTGAACTGACGCCATATTTGAAAGCCGCTCAGGATGGCAAGGATGTACCCCTTACTGGTGATTTGGAATATGGCAGAGGCAAGAGAAACAAACAGCCAAAGTCTTGGTCATCAGACAGTGAGAGCAAGGATGAAAGTGTTGAGGAGACTCTATCTGACAGACAGCAGGTACTTTTATTTCAGTGGTGTTGTCGCGATATGACCGAAATAGTGTTGAAAGCAACGTTAAACGTTAATTCACTCACTCACTATTTCAGTGGTGTTTCAACTGTGTGAGGTTTTGTAGGATTCAATCCCATACTTTTGAAGTACCTTGTCAGTTTTTCTTTATCATAAAAGTTAATCAAATCATGTTTCATTGTAGGCTTTAAAGTTATTGAATATTTTGATTCAATTCGACCAACTCAGACAGAATAATATTCAAGACAAATTGAGGTGTTGACAGACTTTCTGCATGTACTCGAAAATCTATCATTTCTGCAAACATATTTCTTCACTTCAATGGCATATAAAAGAACTGAACACGTTTTCTTGTTAATCTTGATTTTTCAGAAGAAAAAGAGGAAAGTAAGCCGTACAGCTGTGGGATATGATGCTCGGGCACAATTGAAGGCCCAACTTGCTGCTGTGAGTACATGAATAGAATAGAATAGGATTTTATTGGTTAATCAAAGCACCCTCTCGAGGCAAACAATCACAAGTGCCTAGCATTCATTTGAAATCGAGTACGTAAAAATTGCATCCCTGGCAACTGGTTTAAAACACAAGTTTATACTTTTACTTATATGAAAATAACACTACAAATACCTGATGAACAGTGCCTACTGTGTGAATGGCTTACTGCTACATGTACATGTAGCATATTCAAATTAATGTGCCTACAAGGTTGCTTATACATGTAAAACTTATATGGTGCTGTCAGGGCCGTATCCAGGACAAATTGCTTCCGGAAAACATATGAGCGCCCAAATTAATCATAATACAAATTATTTCATTTGATTTACTATTTTGACATTTTCAGCTGGGAAGAACTTCACCGAAAGATACATGTACAGAAATGGAATCCCTGAAGAAGGAAGTCCTCCAGTTGAGAGAGGAAAACAAATCCCTTCGAGATGCATTGAGGGTTGTTGAAGGTAGGTTTTCTTATTCTAGAAGTATGTTATTGTAATTATCATAGGTTGATGGAAAATATGCTTACATGTCGATGTATGAAATAACTTTCTTATTACTGTATTTTCATCTAACTTTGGCCTACGGGTATTGTCGTCATGTACGGCTGTCCATCCGTCACCGCAATATTTACAGAATCGTTTCATGTACGGAAACCAAACTTGTTACATCTATTTATCTTAGTGTAACAAGAAGCCTATCGAAAATGAGTCGTCTCGGACAATATTTTCCAGAGTTATGCCCCTTTTTTCCAATAAAAATCCATTTATGATTTGGGATAATTTCAGAACTGTTGCATATACAACATCCTAAGTTGTGATGTCCTCCCCTCTAAATAAGGGGAGGACATATGGTACTTGTTTGTTTGTCTGTCTGTCCGTCCGTTTTTGTGTGTTTCTCTTATATTAGCAAGAGTTACGTCCCTTCCTTCTTGATATTTTGTCTCAGCTGGATATCTGATTAATACTTGACCGACAAATATTAAATCTTCGCGTGGTCAGGATGAATTAATATATATGGTTATATATATTTTTCATCTTTGATTGCTTCCTTACCATGTTTCCCTTGACTTGAACAAGATTCCTATCAAAATACCCTTACATTATGATAGCTGGGGTTAGAGCCGAGCGGTTTGGATATCGCCAGCTTCATGTTATTAATGTATTTTTTTTTTATTGTGTCTGCATCACAATGTACTTTTTTCTATTAAAGGACTTCCTGGCCTGCTAATGAAGATGGACGACTTATCACGTCAGGCAACAATACTATCAGCTCGACGTCCTGCTGTCGCTCTGCCAGAGAGGAGCTGGCCAACAGCAGCTTGACAGGAAAAAAATCCAATGCTTTTAAGGATAAGCATGAGAAACCAAAACTGGATGACAAGAAAGTGTCTGCTATTATTGGTGAGTATAAGTTAAATCAATCTGATTAAAACCATATCCACATCAGGGAAGTGGATCTGACCCTTTTCCTATCTCCAAGTCGTTCCGTGATCGTTTGGCATGAAGTATAGATATCCATAGCTTCCAGTCTGCTTGGTCCATGAATTGACTGCGAGATGTTCGTTTTGACAGATTTATAGGCATGGGTGGTCACATTAGCTTTGATCTCGTCGGAAACCAACATCAAGTGACAAAGCAAAAACCGCAGCGCACGGATATCTACACCTTTTTCTCGTTTGATATCTTATATCGGCATTCTCCGCCTTACTATTTAACAACTAGCGTCGGGAATTTCCGTGAGTTCTGCTGCAAGTTGAGAAGTGAACGACTTTTAGATAGGGAATGTGTCAGATCCCCTTCCCGATGTGGATATGGTTTCAATCAGATTGAAGTTAAATATTTTTATTAGAATTCTATTAATGCACTTTCGTGATTGTTCGAACGCCATTGGGGACACCCATCAAGTACACAACAAGATTCACAAGAAAGTGAAATCCTGAAAATAATTTGAAAAATATTTCACACACTGAATGGATTTTCTATATAGCTAATGAATAGTGTACATGCACTGTCAGAATTTGATACAGATTTGTTGCAGTTCGTAAAGCCTGGCATGATTGCACCACATATGATTTTGTGTGCGTCAAGCAGTGCAAGTGCCTTACAGCATAGAAACGCGTGATATGCAATGTATGCAGTGTGTTGACTATCCATTGCATTGATTAAATGATAGACATCACTCTCTTTATCGAGCTGAAAAATGCCATAGTGTAACTCATTGCATGACAGCTAGTGTCTTGGTGTCTGCAGACACTAATTCTGGTATATTTTATTGATCTTTCAGATTTTGTGAAGAAGCTCCATCCCTCAAGTGAAGCAAATGTGATAAAGAAAATCATTGGAGTGAAACTGAACATTGCGCAGAAAATGGGAAAAAAAGAAGGCCTCAGAAACAAATTCTGCTGGACGTCTAGCCGTCTCTAACAGTCGGGGAAGCGCGGTGATCATGTTGATTTATGCTGCTGACATTTATTTATTACGTCAAGATTTGAGTTACATGTATATAATAAATACAAGTCAACATTCATTCAACTGCAATATTTGTCTTTCTCCATTGCCAGTGTTAGACCACAGATTTTGTAGAATGCCTGCCCAATCATTTCTACATCATTCTGAACCGTATTCCACAGAAAGCCATTCCATAGGAGCCTGTTCTATAGAACTACTCTTTAGAACTTTCTTCTATAGCACTATTCTTTAGAGGAGATCTATAGAACCATTCTTTAGAACCCTGTTCTATAGAACCATTCTTTAGAACCCTGTTCTATAGAACCATTCTTTAGAACCCTGTTCTATAGAACCATTCTTTAGAACCCTGTTCTATAGAACCATTCTTTAGAACCATGTTCTATAGAACCATTCTTTAGAATCCTGTTCTATAGAACTTCGGTCCTAAAGTTCATTAGAAATTCTATAGAACTTCGGTCCTAAAGTTCATTAGAAATTCTATAGAGATATTCTTTAGAAATTCTATAGAACATTTTTTGCAGGGTAGGTTGATTGGCAACACTAAAGGGACCCTAGTGTGTGATGTTGTCTGTCTATCTGTGTTGGCCCTGTGATGAGGTGGCGACTTGTCCAGGGTGCGCCCTGCCTTCCGCCCGACTGTAGCTGAGATAGGCTCCAGCGACACCGAAGGGAATAAGTGGTAGAAAATGGATGGATGGATGGATGGTTTTACAAGACAAAATGTCAAATAAATCTGAGCACTTGCTTATTTATACACTGTGTTGTACTGCACTGTTGATGATGAATAAAGCATTTAGAAAAAAATATGTATATTAAATATTTTTTTAAATATAATAGAATTCAGAAAAATATGCCTCAAAAATTGCACACGTCACGAAACTTTTACCATTTGTGTTTTAACTTCTTTTTCCACTCAGCAGCTAAGAAAAACGGTTACATGCCTTCAAAATAAAATGCAGACACAACATAAAAAACAAATGAGAGTTTGAACTCACCGTAACGCTGTAGATTGGTCAAGCTGGAGTGCGTTACCACGGTTATTAGCAATCCTCTCTAACAATTGTGTCTCAATGTCTTCAGCTATTTCCTCAATGCGCCGAGTCACGGTGTAGCCGACAGAGATATCTTCTTAACAGCCTCTCCTAGAAGTTGACTTTAGCGGCAGGAAGGATCACTTCTTCACCAATAGTGAATGGCTTTTTAGCCTTAGCAATATGAATAGCCACTAAGTACGATGCTCTCAGTGATTCTCATTTACTGATGTGGTGTCCCTCAGTCATTTCTTCCCTTTTTCATCTTCATCTTTTTTTCTTTCAAAATACTTGTCTTTTAATCCAGGGTGCTCGGTCTCTAAGTGGCCAAGCAGTTTTGAAGGCTTCATGGCCTCATTAGAAAGCTACTCGCCACATATTATGCAGAGTGCGGGGGAATCACCTGTTGCCATAAATCCATATTTCAAGTAGGACTTCTGCTATTGTCTGTTAAAAGCTTTCTTTTTGTTGGAAGTCGTAGGCTGTTCTTCTCTCTCTTCCCAAAGCCTTTTCCCCTTCACAAAGAAACTTTCCAAAGACGTCTGTTTTTTGCTCATTTTCCTAGCAGGGTTACATTTTGCCTCTCAAGTGACCAATATATAACCCAGAGAATCCGGTCATTTTTCAAAATAAAATACTAAAAAAAAAAAAAAAAAATCGTTTGGGCTCAGATAATAAATAAAACGGAAATAACTAATTATTTCTTGTGCGGCCCGTTAACAATCGATCCACGGACCGGTAGCGGGCCGCGGCCCGGTGGTTGGGGACCACTGGTCTACAGTACAGGCCAAAAGTTTGGACACAGCTTCTCCTGACTATTTACATTATAGATTGTCACATCAACACTATGAATGAACACATGAGGAGTTATGTACTTAACAAAAAAATAACTGAAAACATGTTTTATATTCTAGTTTCTTCAAAATAGCCACCATTTGCTCTGATTACTGTTTTGCCTACTCCTGGCATTCTCTCCATTAGCTAACTCCTTCAAGACTGTTGGAAAACCATTTCAGGTGACTACCTCTTGCAGCTCATGGAGAGAATGCCAAGAGTGTGCAAAGCATTAATCAGAGCAAGGGTGGCTATTTTGAAGAAACTAGAATATAAAACATGTCTTCAGTTATTTCACTTTTTTTTTGTGTTCATTCATAGTTTTGATGACAATATACAATGCAAATAGTCATGAAAATAAAGTTGAATGAGAAGGTGTGTCCAAATGTACTGATATGTCACACACTTGTATTGGAACTCCGAGCAAAGTACAAAGGTAGAGATGTCCAATAATAATAATAATAATAATAATACCTGAGATTTATATAGCACTTTTCTAAGTACTGTTGCGTTTGGACCAGTTGTTCCTCCCAGGGAATTCAAGTCACAAGTCGCTCCCAAGCTCTTTACGACACTTAAAGCTGAGCAGAAAAACCACCAGAGACAGAATAGGTATTTTGTAATATATTTGCAAAGCTTTGTAAATACATTGAGACCAGTCCAGCATAGAACATTCAATCGTGCCGCCAAGATGGTCTGCCCCCCTCCCATGAAAAACCCTCTCCCCTATCAAGTCTCTCTCCCTCCCACCCACACAGTCATGTCCCTCCAGCCAAAACACATGCCCATTGTCCTCCGCACCTGGACATAAGGCTAGATAAGAGAAAGGAGTATCTCTCTTTCTTACATTCCTCACTCAAGGTTTAGCACACAGTATTTTCAGACAACCAAAAGACCACAATTGGAAGAAAAACACTAGCTGTTTTGTAATATGATTATGAAATCAAAAGAAGTAACACTTAAATACGGATATATGTAAATATCTGCCTCCGACAGTACCCAAAGTCGCTTTACATGTAGAACCCATCATTTATTCACACCTGGTGGTGGTAAGCTACTTTCATAGCCACAACTGCCCTGGGGTAGACTGACGGAAGCGTGGCTGCAATTTGCGGCAACGGCCCCTCCGACCACCACCTATCATTCATCATTCAATTCAGCAGTGTGAGTGGCACCGGGGGCAAAGGGTGAAGTGTCCCGCCCAAAGACACAACGGCAGCGATTTTTGGATGGTAAGAGGCGGGGAGCAAACCTGCAACCCTCAGGTTTCTGGCACGGTTGCGCGACCCACTACACCATGCCGATATTATCGGCCAATAAATGCTTTAAAATGTAATATCGGAAATGATCGGTATTGCTTTTTTTTATTATCAGTATCGTTTTTTGTTTTTTTTATAATTATTATTTGTATTTTTTTATTTTTATTAAATCAACATAAAAAACACAAGATACACTTACAATTAGTGCACCAACCCAAAAAACCTCCCTCCCCCATTTACACTCATTCACACAAAGGGTTGTTTCTTTCTGTTATTAATATTCTGCTTCCTACATTATATATCAATATATATCAATACAGTCTGCAAGGGATACAGTCATGACTTGGTCCTTGGGTTTTGTTTTTCCGGAAGGCAACGGAAAGTTGGCTCGGGCAAGACGGGAATGTGAGTACATATTTTATTATAACAATAACAAAAGGAACAAACTAAAGGTGCGCACAATGGCGGAGAACAAACTATGAAACCAAAAAGACTATGGCACAAAGGCACTCAGAACACGAAACAAAACACTTACTGTGGCATGGGACTGTGAACATGGCTTGAGAGGATAAAGAGTGTGCAGAGCATGAATGTGATGTCGCCAGGCTGACCAACAGAAAAAGAAAAGCTTAAATAACACAGGCATGATTAACGAAAACAGGTGCGTGACTCAAAACGTGAAACAGGTGCGTGACGTGACAGGTGAAAACTAATGGGTTGCTATGGAAACAAAACAAGGGAGTGAACAACCAGAAACTAAAGAGTCCAATAACTAAACAAAACAAAACATGACTAAAACAAAACATGATTACACAGACATGACAGGATACAGTCCGTAAGCACACATGATTGTGCGTGCTGCTGGTCCACTAAAAGTACTAACCTTTAACAGTATTTTCATTAAATTACTAGTTTCTATGTAACTGTTTTTATATTGTTTTACTTTCTTTTTTATTCAAGAAAATTATTTTATTTTATTATTATTATTTTATTTTTATTTTTTTTATTTTTTCTTTATTTTTTTTGTGTGTCCTGTCCAGCTTCTCAGGCAAATCATATAGTTGATGTAGATGCCCATGTCGGCTGTTCAGATTTACTTTACAAAAGAGAAGTGTAGGATACTTCTCTTGTTGCCTTATTTGTATTTGACTTTATTAAATGTATTTATATTATCATTTAGTGCAGCCGGGCCGGAGCAGGAGGGGATAGAAAGAGAAAAAAAAAGAAGACAGAGGGGGAAATTGTGGGGACAAGAGGGGGATTAGACAGAGAGACAAAAACAACAACAGCAAACAACAACAACAACAACAACAATAGAGCAACATCAGCAAATATGACATGTACAAATATGATGGTAAAAGTAATAGCAAATAAGCAGTTAGCGAAAAATAAAAAATAATACAGAAATGACAATGAGCATTATTACACTACAAATGGATCAATACAAATACCAATAGAAATAGCGCTATTGATAATGAACAATACCAATAATTTACCTTTATTATCAACAATACAGTTGTTTAAATGCAACAATACATATACGTAATGATAACTTGAGATACGAAAGAATGCAGAAAAATGGAGGGGGAGAAAGAGAAGCAACCTACATTAACCTTGTAGATTGTTATAGTCACAATAGGTTAAGCTTTGTCAGTGTGCCATGTGTTACACCCAGTTTACCCTAGGGCAACAACGTTAATATATGTTTGATGAAACGTGATTATGTGCATGAGTGTAAGTATGCATATGTACTTGTATATGTACAGAATGTGTATATGTGTTTGTACAATGAATGTATATGTACAGAATGTGTATATGTGTTTGTACAGTGAATGTATATGTACAGTATGTGTATGTGTATGTTTGTATATTGAATGTGCGTGTGGATGTACGAACATTAGGTAGGTAAATATGTACTGTATTTGTGTATGTATGTGGGAGCGTAGGTACCTATGTACGTATGTGAGCATATGTGAATTTGCATGTACAATACATTCGACTCCCAGAGTGCGTGGGAGCCAGAGCACGGCCCCATCACCCCCGAGAGCCCAACCCACAAACAGGAGGCGTGGTGCCCAGGGAACCAGGGACCACCGCCCCCACGCAGCCAAGCCGGCCAGCGACAGGAACCCCAGAGCCCGACCCACCGTACCGCCCACAAGGGCCAGCAGCAGGCCGCAGACAGACGCACCCGGCAGAGGACAGGGCACGAGAAAAGCAGGGGACAGCCAGACCCCAAGCCAGCGAGAGACCACACCCCACACGGGCAGAAAGGCGAGACGCCCCGCCCAAGGGACCCAGAGACTCCCCGCAACCGGACGGGAAGACCGCCCCCGCCCCACCGGCAACCGGGCCCCCACGAGCCCACCCCCCCACCCCCGGAGAGCGCGGCGAGGCCAGCCCCCGGCCACCCCACCCAAACCGGCCGCCGCAGGACCACCCAGGCACAGGGCCACGGGAACCACCCACCCCACCCGCAGGGACCCCAACGATGGAGATGGAACAACCAGCAACCGCCCCGCCGAGCCCCCCCCCTGAGGGAGGGGAAAAATTAAAAAATAATATTAATAAAATATATTAAAAAATAAATAAATAAATTAATTAATTAATTAATTAATTAAAAAAAAAAGAATTAAAAGAAGATCACAGACATGCTGACAAACAAGGTCACTACCCCAGCAACTGGCCGACTCGCAGCACCTCGGAATACCTTGCAGCACAAAGCTACCACAATAGACGCAGGGACTAGGCCCAACAGGCCCCAACCAAGACGGGCACCCGGAAGGGATGGACAGCGGGACCCAGGAGCTCCAGACACGCAGTTCGGATGCAGTAGCCTGAGGCGTCGACCCCCGTCTGACAGGCAGGCCCAGAGCGTACCCCCAGAAATATACATACATACATACATACATATATACATACACATACACACATACATGTATACATACCCACACATACACATATATACATATACATACACATATGTACACATACACATATATAAACATACATACATACACACACATATACATACATATACACAGTTCGTCAGCCCCGACAGCCATCACGCGCGCGCGCTGCCACCAGTCACAACATCAGCCACACCCCTGCACCAGACCCAGCAGCCACGGGCGCCCACACCACAAACAAACGGCAGCAGAAACAGCAGCCGCAATAACCCCAGACAGCCAGCACCAGCCAATCAAATCAAAGTGATCAAAAAAAAACTGCGACCAGCAACCACACGCCACCAGGACCACGGAGACCAGCCGGCGCCAGCCCGCCAGTCAGCCCGAACGCCAACACGCAAACAAGAGACACCAACAACCCCCCCAACCAAAAGGCCCCCCACCCCAACCCAAACCCGCACAAACACACCACCGCCCAAACAACCGAGACACAGCATCCAGACCAGACATGGGGGCTGCGCCGCCACCACACCAAGTCACCAACAGAGACCCCACAGCGCAAGGTCGGGCCACACGGGCACGGACCCCACCCAACAGGAAGTGAGACCCGCGCGACGCCACACACAAATAAATAATAAGATAAAAAAAAAATAATGATAATAAAATAAAATAAAATAAAAAATAAAATTTTAAAAATAAAAATAAGTAAATAATAAAAATAAAAATAATAAATACATTAAAAATAAAAATATATATATAACAATAATAAATGAATAAAAGCCTGGCAGGCCACCAGACCGCAGTCCCCGCCGGCCGACGAGGCAATGAGGGGTGCGCCGAACCCCAAACCCCCCATGCATGTGTACAAGGCCCCCAGAGTGTCTACTGTGTAGTTAAAATTAGGAGGTCAGCCGTTACAGCCGACCTCCTGTCCCTATTGATGTGTGTACTGTAGCGTGAGTGAGATATGTATGCTTGTGGGAACTAATAATGCGATTAAAATTGGGGGACATCAAGGTCATGGTGGGTCCCAACCAAACCAAGCCCCCCAAATCCTAAGTGTCTAATATGCAGCTAAGATTGAGGGATGGACGAGCAGGGGACAAGACAGGAGGACTGGAGCCCCATTGGAGGCATCCTCAACCCCCCGCCATGCCTCCCCGCAGGACAATCCCCAAAGTCCTATATATGTGTGACTGTGTGCGCTATAAGTAGGAGGAGTAGAGGGCCCGGACATCCCCCCAGTCCACGCGGCCGACAACCAGGAACTACGGCCAGGAGGCCGCCACCCCCCGCCACAGCCCGTGACCCACACCAGACCACTTTAACGTGACGCCACGCGAGCCCTCCCCCTGCCAAACAAAGCCATCCCCCGCCCGCCCCAACCCAACCCCGCAGAGCACATACCGGCAACCAAACGCAGAAAAACCGCACAGCCCCCACGCCCAATGCAAACACCGCATCCCGGCCATCCACACAGCAACGTGCCCATACGAGTCCCGGCCAGGGGAAGGAGCCCCCCAACGGGGGAAGAAGCCAATGCATCCCATCCGCCCGCCAGCCCCCAAACCAGCCGGCAAGCCAACGCCAGCCAGCCCCACAACCCCACAAGCGCACAGACACCAGCCACAGTCCCCCAACCACTCCAACCCAACACAGCGATGCCAACCGCTGGTATCACCGCAGCAACCATCACCACCACCGCCCGTCCGCAGCGTAAACACCCGCGGCCGCCGAAACCAAAACAAAAAAGCGACCGACCCCGTAAACCACAACAACGCACACCCCCGGCTACCACCGAGGCCACCAACCCACCTACCCCAACTCATCCACAGCCAGGCCAATTGAGCCACCGGACATCCACACTCATGCACACACCTACACATTCATATACACATACATACACACATACATATATGCATATACATATACATACACATACACACCTATACACACGCATGCATATACATATAAACATACACATCCACACATATATACACATTAATACACCCACACACATATACATAAGCCCACATATACACAAACACATACATACACAACACACACAAAAAAAAAAAAAAAAAAAATACAAAAAAATAAATAAATAAAAAAATAGAAAGAAAAGAAAAAATAAAAATAAAATAAAAATAAACCCTTTAAATAAAATAAAATAAATAAAAATAAACAAGAGGCCTGGTCGCCAACAGTGCCCAACGCCACCAAACCCCGCAGCCCCTCCCGCACATCCAGGCCCCCCCCGCCCACCACCCACCAGGCATCCCATCCGGCAAAAAGCCATAAGGTCCCAGCCCTGCGCCCACAGCCGGCATGCCACGGCACCTCAGCAGACCCGGCGCCGCGATCAGCAATGCACACCGGGGCAGCTACACATACATATGTACCTACATACATACACACAGATTTCACCATACATATATACAAACGTACACACACCCACATACACGCGTACCCATATATAATTTAACAGAATAAGTTAAATATATTAAATAGATTAAAAAAAAAAAATAATAATAATAATAATAATAATATATATATATATACATATATACATACATACACACATACATATACATATATACACATACATACATACATACATACATATATACATACATACATATACATATATACACATTCACATACATACATATATATATATATATATATATATATATATATATATATATATACACATAAAATAAATTAAAATAAATAAATAAAATTAATACAAAAATAAGGGCAGAGTAAAACACAGGAGGGGGACTCCCGCAGGGCAGTCGGGTAGCACCGCCGGGGCCCCAACAAGGGAGGCAAGCAGTCCCCCCAACCCGGCACCAGGCAGGCCCGCACAGCCGCAGCGCAGGGCGACCCCAGGCAGACCCCGCCCCGCGCCCCAGGGGAAGGAGGAAGCCCACGGACACCCGGAGCCAGAGGGGCACGAGCCGACCCCCGCCCGACAGCGGCAAGACCCCAGCCCCACGGGCGCAACCCCCCGCCCAACCACCCACGGGAGGGACAGCCCCCCCAACCAACCCAAGGCGGCCGCCCACAGCCCCACCCGCACCCCAACACCCGCCCAGGCACCTCCACCCACCCCCAGCCACCAGACCACCCACGGATCGGCCCGCCAGGCCGGAACCAGGAAACACACCCCAGGCCCACCCGACCCCGCGGCACACGGCCCCCCCGGCACCCAGGACCCCCCACCCACGGAGCAAGACCCCCGGGACAGAGCCCCAGCCCCGGCCCCCAAGGGAGTCAGGTCAGAAAATTAATTAGCGGTGCCCAAAGAGATCGGAATTCTGTCAGTTGTTGGTTTGATTCAGCAGACATTCTTTCCATAACTACATAATCTAATAAAATGTTTTTGTAAAGGTTTATACATAAATTATTTTTTGATTTCCAATTTATGAGAATAGTTTTCTTGGCGATGCCTAACGCATTATAAGGAGGTATGTTTTATTTATATCAAGATCAGTTGCGGAGAGATCACCCAACAGGCAGAGTGCGGGGGAGATGGGAATAGGAATCTCTAACGCTAATGATAGGTTCTCGCACACTCCAAGCCAAAAGTTACTCACGGGAGCACAGGACCACATTGAATGCAAGTAATTATCTATCTTATTATCTGAGCAGTGTACACAGATGTTAGAGTCAGCTAAACCCATTTTATACATTCTTAGACCGGTGTAATGTATTCTGTAAAGTATTTTGAGCTGAATCAGTCGTACATTTGGATTCTTAATCAAACGAGTAGTATTGAGCCATATTTGTTTCCAGAATTCTGGGTCACAGCTTGTTGATACGTCTGAGTGCCATTTAGAAGTTGGAATACTTATTGTGTTATCTATTTTTGATAAGAGAGCATATAATTTGGATAAAGCTTTGGGGGCAGATGTTTTGAAGAATTTAACGGTCGTAGGATTACTTTCCCATGTTGTTTTGTTGAATCTTGCGCTGATTACAGATTTGATTTGTATATATTCTAGAAATTTATTAGGATTGATTGCATATTGTGTTATTAAACTTTTAAAAGAGATAAAACTGTTTGCATTGATGATATCCCCAAGGCATCCGACTCCCTTATCATACCATGTTGGAAAGTTCAATGGCTTCTTGTTTAAAAGAAAATCAGGATTATTCCAAATAGGCGTAAATTGCCATGGAGTGAGCGGGGACCCAGTTATTTTCAAAAACTCCCACCAAGCTGTTTAGGTAGTGCGTATATTAATACTTTTAAAGCAGTTGTGTTTTCGGAGAATTTGGCTAATAAAGGGCAAGTTAGAAATTGGGATCTCCTGACTAAGTGATTGTTCAATCTCTAACCATAAACTATCTAATAAAGTGGGATTGATCCATTTTAATATATATTGTAGTTTATTTGCAAGGAAATAATAGGAAAAGTTTGGGAGTTCTAGACCCCCATGTTCTTTGGGTTTTTGTAAAGTTTTAAGGCTGATTCGTGCTGGTTTACTCTTCCAAAGAAACTGATTGATGTGTGAGTCTAGTGACTTAAACCAGATTTGAGAAGGTTTGGTTGGAATCATTGAAAATAGATAATTAACCCTAGGCAAGACCATCATTTTCACGGTAGAAACCCTTCCCATAAGTGAGATTGGCAGTGTTTTCCAACGCGCCAGATCATCCTCAATCGATTTTAAGATTGGGGAGTAATTCAAGCGATTCAGATCTGACAATGTGGAGGAAATATTGATTCCCAGGTATTTAATGTTCCCTTTATGCAGTGGAATCGATGAGGTGCTCTGAAAGTCAAAATTAATTGGTAACACAGTAGATTTGGACCAGTTGATGGAGTAATCTGAAATAGAACTGAATTTATTGATAAGTGAGATTGTATCTTGAAGAGAAGAATGTGGATTTTGTAAGAAAAGTAATACATCATCAGCATAAAGGCTTATTTTATGATGAACGGTTGCGGTATGGATGCCTTTAATATTTGCATGCTGTCGAATAGCGTTTGCAAGAGGTTCAATAAATATAGCAAACAGTGACGGAGAAAGTGGACACCCTTGCCTTGTGCCCCTCATAAGATTAAACCTTGGAGATATTTGGCTGTTCGTTCTAACCGAAGCTGTAGGAAAACTATATAGGACCTTAATCCATTCTATAAATGAGTCTCCAAATCCAAATTTCTGTAGAGTAGCTAGAAGAAAATTCCAGTTCACTCTATCAAATGCTTTTTCAGCATCTAATGAAACAACAGCTGTTTTTAGATTATGAATAACAGAATAGTCTATCACATTGAGTAGACGGCGAACATTGTTGGACGATTGTCTCTCTTTGATGAAACCTGTTTGATCAGGATGTACTATATATGGAGTGACTTTTTCTAATCTTTGAGCTAATACTTTGCAGATAATTTTAAGATCAGCATTAATCAGGGAGATTGGCCGGTAACTGGATGGAAGTGTTGGGTCTTTATCAGGTTTTAGCAAGAGACTGATCGTGGCAGAGTTCATATTTGGAGGAAGGAATGAGTTTTCTTTAATCTCTAAAGCCATTTTCGTAAATATCGGAGCTAGCAGTGACCAGAATGTTTTGTAGAACTCCACAGGGAACCCATCAGGCCCTGGTGCTTTATTGTTTGGCATCTGTTGAAGAGCATCGTGTAGTTCGCCTACAGAAATAGCAAGATCTAAATTTGATACCTGCCTTGTATTCAATTTAGGTAAGTCTATACCATTGAGAAATGTCTCAATGTCTGAAAGAGATGGGTCAATCTGGGGTGTATACAAGTTTCTGTAAAAGTCTCTAAAGATGGAGTTAATTTCCTCAGGAACGTGTGTAATGTTCCCATCTGAATCCTTGATGGATGGTATAGAGTTTTTTTCTTTGTTTAATTTTAGTTGGTTAGCCAAATATTTGCTTGGTTTATTGTCATGTTCAAATTTTTCTAAGCGTAACCTCTGGAGCATGAATTGACTTTTCTTATCAATTATTTCTCTTAAATCTAATTTGAGTTTTCTCAGTTTGTTCAGAGTGTGATCATGTTGTGAATTCGCATAAGCTAATTCTAATATTTTTATTTCATTTTCAAGTTCCTGCTCTAGTAAACGTTCCTTTTTTTTCTTGTATGATGAATAAGAAATAATTTTTCCTCGCATAACTACTTTTGCCGTCTCCCAGAGAACGCACGCCGTGATTTCTGGTTGATCATTAAAATCTAAAAAATCTGTCCATTCTTTCTCAAAATAGTTTAGGAAGTCTGGGTCCTTTAGTAATGATGTATTAAGTCTCCATTGTTTGATAGGTGCAGTGATAGTTTTGTTGGTGAGGGAAAGTGAGACAGGTGCATGGTCACTGATGATGATAGGATGGATGTGAATGTTTGATATGTCAGATAAAATTGAGCTACTAGTTAAAAAGTAATCAATGCGAGAGAATGAGTGGTGAACTGGAGAAAAATAAGTGTATTCCCTAAGAGTGCGGTGATAAGAACGCCAGGCATCGCAAAGACCATAATCCTTCATATATTGCTTAAGTATTACCGCTGACTGAGACTCACGGTGACTCCCAGTCACTCTGGACCGATCTATATTTGGATTAAATACTAAGTTGAGGTCCCCTCCTAGAATCAAGCAGTGGTTTGAGTGAGGAGAAAGTGAAGAGAAGAAAGTGTGAAAAAAGGAGGGGTCATCAACATTTGGACCATAAATGTTGGCGATACATAAGTTTCTCCCGTCAACAGAAATATTAAGAATGATGTATCTTCCCTCTCTGTCAGTAATGGAGTTATGGACTGTAAAGTTGACCTTTCTACTTATGAGAATGGCTACGCCTCTCTGTTTGGAGTTGTAACTAGCAAGGTATGTGTGTGGGTATTGCGATGAATGCAGTTTTGAGGTATTGGACTTGGAGAGGTGAGTCTCTTGTAGTAAAGCAATGTCTGCTTGCATGCTCTTCAAATGATTAAGAATTTTTATATTTTTTTCCTTTGACCCGACACCACGCACATTCCAAGTGACAAACTGTATAGTGGACATACTAAACTAGACTGTAACTAAGTGTGTGGATGTATGTGTGTACTTTATGTGTAAATAATGCACCTGCTGTCCTCAGTAGGTGAATTTGTGTAAATAAATCTCCAGCAATGGTGACATGGCAGAAAGAGACACAAAATAGTTTTAGTTCAATCAATCCAAGGTGCACTTACTGCATTTACTGCGCCTTCTTGTAAGCTATCTACCAACAATAAAAGAATGCATGTTCCAATGAAAAGAATCAGTGTACATACTGTATGTACTAATTGTGACAGTGGAACAGAATCATGAGAAAGTGAGGGAATCCCACAAAGTTTTCACATTGATTTAAATATAAATGTTGAAATACTTTTCAGTGTTATGTAACAAGTACTCAAAATGTTACGTATTGTAACAATAATGGAAATCTAGAGACGTCACTATGCCAAAATCAAACAAAATGTATTGGTCCAAAATAGGGATATTTTTTTATCAATATGTACAAACAAAGGGCAGCAGCAGGAATTTGACCATTAACAAGAACAAAAAGCATGAAATCCCATGCTGCAACACATCTACTCACTACTCCCAACTTCCGACACAGTTGTATAGTCTCTTCACTGAAATGGGTACAACACTGTGGTCCTTGATCCCCAACACAAATCTTTCAATGAAAATAAGAGTTTTTCTCAGTTCCTTTGGGTACTGGACAGCAAAAACAATATAGAGTGACATTAATGCACTCATAGCATATGATATGTCCATGCTGCTGTCCTCAGTCAAAACATGTATACCATCCAGGTATAGGGTTATCCTTTGTGCCTGCAAAGGGTTCCCCTCGTGTGTGTTATGGAGCATGATTGCTGGAGTAGGCACGCTTGGCTCCTATGCAATAAAAACAGATACATGTCAGTAAATAAAACCTGCTGTGAAAACAGCAAAATGACTCAATGTTGCCATAATATGGATAATGCCAATTCCTAAATCTTGACCTTAAATGCAGTATTTACCTCCAGTAGAGTGTATAGAAAGGATGAGTCCTCTCTGAAAATGGAAGGCAGCAGTAGAATTGCTGCATCCCTAATGAGTCCTGAGGAAATACAATTATTCTGTAATATTTTTTGTTTTCAGAAATACAGATTGTGGCTCCTATAGATACACATATAGGCCTAGATACCTCGTCTTACTGAATCATCCAGGCAGGCATTGATTGCCCTCTGGCAGCAGTCCTTTAGGCACATAGATGCTCTTTGAACCATCTTCGTTGCCATTCGATCCAGCTCTGTGACCATTCTGCGATCAGCTTCTACAAGGAATTGCTCCTTCATCTCCCACAGAAGCTGTAAGGAGGGATAAAAAGTGTCATCTCAAAATACTTGATGATCATAAATGAAATAATACACATACAATTAAATATGGTCAATTCAATGCTTGAAGATACCAACTATTTTAGGAAGCTTCAGTGCGGAAAACTTTTCGATGATTTCCTCCGCCTTGGCAGTTGCCATGAAGGTCTTTCGGTATGCATAGGTTCGTCTCATTCTCTCCTTTTAAAAGTTCAGATCTGGGTGTACCTTAAGCATCTCTGTAGACATTTCATTGATATGAGCTTCAATGCTCCTTTCATCCTCTCTACATTCTTCACTCTCCTGAGCCTATATGCATTCAAGAAAAATGACAAGCAATATAGTAAGAGGTAACCATTAAGATGAGGTGTACATGTTTTTTAAAAAGTTATATAATTTGGAAGAATCATCCTCTCTGTAACCTTTGTCTTGTGTTATCTTTCTGCTACCACTATGTTGGAGACCAATTCTGAGCAACAAACAGGAGAACAGGAAGGCAAGACAGTTGACATTATAATGTTCCTTTTGCACCAGTTGAGGCTAAAATCCACAACAATAGAACCGAAGACTGTGGTCTATCATGCTGAGCTAATTGGCAAGTGACAATTCAACAGTGGCTTCACAAATTGATTAAGCCATTCACTATTGTGCATGCAGATTTGAAACCACTGTAAATATATCAGTTATCAAGACAAAAATCTGAAAATACACATATTGCATCTAGACAGAATGGAGATATTGGTAATTTGATTTTTTAATTGATTCGATTTGCTCCATAAGTTAATAACTGATGTTTAATCTATCATGACTCTAAAATGTATATGTTTGCTTCACAAAGCCCACCTGGCATTTTCATGAGCTGTCATCACCACCTTTGTCAGGGCTTGAACCCAGGTTCTTTGGCACCAAGAACCAGCATCTAAATCACTGAGCTATTTCTCAAATGGAATCACTAGCCAGACAGCAGTTGTCAAGGCAGATTTCAAAAATGGTCCTCTCAGTCACAGCTAATCTTTGCCGGAGTCAACAAGATTTGCTGATGAAGATCTTGCTTTCTTATGGTTGTGGAAATAAATTGGTAACAGAACATTTCAGTTATAGGACTGCCATTATTTGTATGTCTGATCAGAAGGTGTAAGGTAATAGACTAGTATAGTGGACCTGATGACTGAAAGCAGCCAGCTGGTTAGCTCAGTCACTATTGCCTGTGACTTTAGACTGGGTGGCAGGTGTTCAAATCCCATGATGGGCAATTATGTTACAGTTTGATCAACAGGATCTGGGGAAGAAGAGCTTGCTTTAAAATAAACAAAAACATTGTATATGAAAAGTATTTGTATCAATAGTCACAAGGAAATGTATTTTGCACCATTATTGGCAAATGTTATCAGGAAGTATGTCCCTGGTGACACAGGATCTTACCCATGCTTTCAACAATCCCTGAAGAACTCTTTCTTCCAAAAACGGTTCTCTGGATCAAAATAGTTCTTACTAGAACCCTTAATGTTAGTGAGAACCCTTTTAAAACCAATTATTCAGAAAAGGGGTTTTAAAGGGTTCTCTGGATCAAAATGGTTCTTACTGGAACCATTAGCGTTACCAAGAACCCTTGAAAAACCCTTTCTTCGGGAAAGGGTTTTTCAGAAGCAAATGGTTCCAGTTAGAACCTCAGCCCTTGTAGAAGAACCCTTTTGGAACCCTTATTTCTAAGAGTGTAGTGGACATAGAGCGAGAGAGAGATCAGAAAGCATAAGAATAAGTATCTACATTTGATTATTTACATTTGATTATTTACAATCCGGGGATGTGGGATGTGGAAGGGAGGGTGTTAGTTTAGGGTTGAAGTTGCCTGGAGGTGTTCTTTTAGTGCGGTTTTGAAGGAGGATAGGGATGCCCTTTCTTTTACACCTGTTGGGAGTGCATTCCATATTGATGTGGCATAGAAGGAGAATGAGTTAAGACCTTTGTTGGATCGGAATCTGGGTTTAACGTGGTTAGTGGAGCTCCCCCTAGTATTGTAGTTATGGCGGTCATCTACGTTAAGGAAGTAGTTTGACATGTACTTCGGTATCAGGGAGGTGTAGCGGATTTTATAGACAAGGCTCAGTGCAAGTTGTTTTACTCTGTCCTCCACCCTGAGCCAGCCCACTTTGGAGAAGTGGGTAGGAGTGAGGTGTGATCTGGGGTGGAGGTCTAGAAGTAATCTGACTAGCTTGTTCTGGGATGTTTGGAGTCTAGATTTGAGGGTTTTGGAGGTGCTAGGGTACCAGGAGGTGCATGCGTAATCGAAAAAGGGTGGAATGAGAGTTCCCGCTAGAATCTCCATGGTGCTTTTGTTGACCAGAGAGGAGATTCTATAGAGACATCTCATTGGTTGCTTGACCTTTCTCTAAAGAATCTCTTTTCTGGTCAACAAAAGCACCATGAAGATTGGTACAGTAAAAACCTTTTAAACAAAGTGTTTGCTCGTGAAATTTTCTGAAATTTGTAGGTATATTCTTGCTATTGTTTACATTTTCAGAATGTATAATATTGTTTTTTAGAGAAATGCTTTGACATTTTGTTATTATTCTTAATATTATCTGGAATACATTTTTGGCAGCAGCAAAGTGGCCATTTGGGTAGTTTTTAGCTCTAAAAGGGTATTTCAACAAGTAAACAGTACAGTAGGTACTTGATTTATATATATGTAATGCTCATAAGGGTATTCTAGTAAAATACGCGTGTGTAAATATGCGATGTGTAAATATCAAAATATTACGTGGAATCACTTTTTGTCAGGCAATATTACATTTAATGACAATTTTACATAAATTAATATATCCAAACACGTTGTACATATTTATTATGTGCAGGAAGAAATAACAGTTACAATGGTTTGTATCTTCCAAACAAGAAAGAGGTTTTATCACATCAACATGGGACTAACAATAATAACGATAAAGTCTTAAATAATGTCAAACACGTAGCGATACAATAACCAGGAAAATAAAGTGTTTGTCTCACACCTACTAATCCACTGTGGACACACCAAGACAAAAATGCAGGTTCAGCGAGCTCTGCGCGCCCCGCGAAGGAAATATATTTTTGGCAGGCCTTCACATTTTGCCACAACACCCCTAAAGGGACATGAGGGAAAGTCCTAGTTGGAAATACAGCCCAATGAACTCCTCAACTGGCATTTTCACACACACCTCAAACCATGCGCACACATCCAATGCTATCTGGTGCTCACCAGAAACTATCTGGTGCACACCAGATACATATCTAAACAAATGTTGTCCCCATGTTCCTTTAGGGGCTCTGTTAAAAATAAGTAAGTGGCTTGTTTAAAAAAACAAATCAACATTTAAACAATAAATCACATAATGGGAGTCAGTGGCGCCCCCTTACGTCATTCATTGCAATGACAGAAGAGTGAAAGTGATTGAAATTGTGGCCATAATACTCCCTGATTTTTTACATGTACCCCTTGTTCATGTTTATATTCTTGTTCCCTTTTACTCCTATGTAAGATAGTTTTTATACAGAACATTAATAAAATATCACAAATATCACAGAATGTGACGTTTCAAAAGCACCTTTGTAAAAACAATTGTAAGTCCAGGAAGTGACGTAGTCTTCCGGTACCTATGGAGTAGTGACATTGACCACCACCACCGGAATATGTTTTATTTATTTCATGACAGCACGTCCTCTAAACGTTAAAACACCATCGACACGATTGAACACAGCATCCAGCAGTGGAAACGTGGCTTTATTTACTATCAAGTTCCTATTTTTAATTGTTGAAATTAAATCAGCAGTTGCATACCCGCCAACTACTCCGGTTTTCCCGTAATTAGTACGGTTTTCATCAACCTATTCCGGGTTACGGTTGCAGTGATAAAAAATACGGTTTTTCATTCATTAAAAAAAAATTTTTTTTTTAAAGTTTTATTCACGAAATCGCGTAACAACAATGACAATCGACACTGCTTCCCGTAACTTCCTATCGAGCCATTCCGAATGCCATGCGCGAGGCTATTTATAGCACCGCTGCCAAGCACGGGGCACCAGTTGCCATTGTTTCCAAACGAGCGAACGGTCATGGAATCAGCCGGAGAAAAATCGCAAACGAGTCTTAAACCGAAAAGAAAACTGCAGTCATTCCGTTAAGAATATTCAAAAGCCTATCCGGGAATAATTATCCGTTCCAAAAAGGGTGAAAACTACGCAAATTGCACCTTGTGCAGA